>NW_018221320.1:0-397 GCF_001263595.1 Phalaenopsis equestris
GGAAAACTAAACCTCAACCAAAAATGAAGTCAACAGGGTCTTCACCCACATAAGTCTCAAGTTAAAAGACAAATGATAATCACCCTACTCTTAGGGATAATTGAAATATCGATGTTCATTAAACACTAGAGGTATTTACAGGTTAAATTTTTAAGCAACATAATAAGTTTAAATGAGCTTGAGACTTTTCACCAGGTGGTGAGAGGGAAACATGTAGGGCTGTCAAAAAAGCTCGTTGTTCGCGAACAGTTCGTGTTCGATTCGACAAAGTGTTCGTGTTCGATTCATTCGATAAACAAAGGAGACAAACACGAACACATTTTTTCGTTCGATTTGTTAAACGAATCAAACACGAACAGTCTTACGTTCGTTCGTGTTTGAATCGTTATTGTTCGAA
>NW_018221321.1:0-898 GCF_001263595.1 Phalaenopsis equestris
TCCATTGTACAAGTACACATAACCGTCTATCCCGCCATCAGAAGCCTTCTGGAGATTTTGTCCTGTAGCCTCGGGAAAAGCTCGTCGTTGGCGGCGGCGATGGCGCCGTCGGTGCCCTAGTGCAATTCTGCACATTTTGGTCATTTTTGCTCCAAATTTGATACTTTTTTAATTTTTTTGCTTCATGACCTTAATTCATCATTCCTGCAACAAAACATCAAAAATACCTTTCTTTAAAGTGCAATATCATTAAAAATAGTATAAAAGATGTATGAAAATCTCAACCTATTTTACTTTGGTCACTTAATTCTTAATGGGAGCTGAGCATTACCTTGAATCATGTAGTGTTTGGACTTGAGACACTCCATGTAAACTATATTACTTCCTTTATCTGACTTTGTTTTCACCGGGTAAGGTCATGAACTTACTTAGTGAACAACATTTGAATGAACTGCACTATATTTACCAGATTGTGTAAGCTTAGACTTAGAGTAACCCTAATATTGGTAACACATGAAGTAATTCTAGTCCATGGGTAATAATGATACAAGGTTTTATAATACACCCACTTTATTAGTGTAGTTTCTTCCATTAGAAATTGAAAGTAAGGAGGGGAAATGTGAGTAGAAGGGAGATCAAATTAACCTCAGTCGTTGTTAGTTTATAAATCTGTGAGTCTATGTATTGGAGTTTGTGTGTCTATGTTTGTAAGTCAAGTTAAATGAGTCTTTATAGATGACAAAACTTCTCAATATTTTAAACTTGTTAGCATCTAACAATTCCTTTATGAAGTTTAAAATGTGTTACTGTTTAATCTTTAGTTTGTTCATGTTCTACTATTTAAAATTCCTTTATAGTGTTATGTCAAGCATGTTTAGGCTAGATTTACTTTCTACTA
>NW_018221321.1:981-4307 GCF_001263595.1 Phalaenopsis equestris
TGGGGAAGAAAAATGTTTGAAAATTAAACCTTACTTGTTTTCAAAATTATTACGAATAAATTTTTATTTTATTTCTAATGATTATTGTTATGTGGAGTCATCTTAAGGATGTTAAGATTTTAAATATAGAAATGAAGTAGGAAAACTTAATTGAAATTTTTTAGTGAAAAGGGTGAACCTAGAGTTAAGGATATTTAGTTGAGAACTTGGGAAAATGAATAACTATCTTTAGTAGAAAAAATTGTATTTTTTGAAAAATTAAGTATTCTTAGAATTCTTATTTTCAAACATTTAAGGCTCTTTTAGAAAGTATTTTTGAATAAACAAAATACATCTTTTCAAGTGAAGAAAAGTAAAAAGTTTTAACTTTAGAGGAGGATAGTGTTTCTTTAGATATAGTAATCCTCACATACAAAATACTAATAATAATAATAATAATAATAATAATAATAATAATAATAATAATAATAATAATCATCTTGCTGACATAAAATGCACCAAGAGGAGCCCCTCAAACCTTTGAGCTTTAGAATTTCATATGTTAGTAACAATTTTAAGAACAATCTCCAATAGAAGAAAGACATGGATGGTGATAGAAATTATTTCCATATGTAATCACCCAAGCTAACTTTCTCCCAGTTATAAAGAGCTTGGAATATGCAAGCATAAGTGGTTTGGGAATTGGGTTTCTTTATAATGATTTTATCTCTTTTAGATCTACCAAAAAGAATTGTCACCATCTGTTTCATTTGATTAGTATTCAGTAAGGTATTGAGAATTCTACTGCACCACTGATTATTCTCTCAGAACTCAACAACTTTGAGATTGTGATTTTTGATATTGGGTTAATGCTGAATAAGTAAACACTAAATCTATATCTATAAACTCTAAATCTATATCTATTTATATACATTTAAGAATTAATTTATATACATATATTTATATGCAATTATATATATTTTATATGTGAAATAAAAAAATATTATTATTATGAAACATATATAGATTGTGAATTTATGTGTGACTATATTTTGATTATGTGAATGTCTGTATATATATAAATACATTTTTACATTTGAATATGAACATATACATGAATCTTAAATGTGTATTACATATATATATATATATATATACATGTAATTAAACCTAAAAAGAATTCTATGAATAATTCATATAACAATCTATTTAGGTTATTTAAGGTAATATTTTAATTTCTTTCTATCATGTGATATTAATGTCAATCTAAATCACATGAAAATAGTGGAATCTCTATGATATGAATGATGAAACTACATGAATGAATATGTGAATGAGTGTATAACTGTTTTCCTTGCATGTGAAAGTGCATGCATGTTTATTTACCATTTTTTAGGATAACATAAGATATTGGGAAAGGTTTCAATTGATGAATGGGAGGTATTAAAGAGTAAGTGTGATTCTTAAGTGCTGAGTAAAACAATAGAGAGAGCCTGGCAAACATTTTTAAAATTTTAAGAGATCAAATTATTTTTAGTATCATATGTTAATTATGCTCTAAAATGCAAATCTTTTTATGTTTAAATCAACCCATTAAAATAAGATTTTATATTCCAATTAAATGAGTTCAATATTTAAAGCTTCTATAGCATAGGAAAAGCTTAAGGAAAAAGGTTTAAAGACCTTTTAAAACCTTATCCTTAAGAATTCTCTTTAAAGAAGTTTCCAAAATAAATTCCTTTCTCAAAACATTAAAAAAAAATTCTATTTTCAAAATTTAAAAGAAAATATTCTCCTCAAAGATTTAAGACTTTATTTGGAAGAAGTTCTCATAAGAGCTTATCCTCTTAAAATGTCTTCTTCTTTAAAAATTAATAAGATTTCCTTTCAAAAGAAAAATTTTATTAAAACCTTTTCTTAAAGTAACTTATTTTTATTTTAAGGAAATCTTTTTGAAAAATTTAAAATTTTCTTTTAAAAGGAATTCTCCTTAAGAATCTCCATCTTAAAAAATCCAATCTTAATATTAATTAAACCTTTAAAAGAAAGCACATCAAAGAAATTTAAATAACCTCTTTCCTTAGAGAGGTCCTCCCTCAAAGGATTTCTCTCTTTAAAAGACTCTTAAGTTAAAGAAATCATTTCCTTAAAGATATTCTTTCTTTGAAAGACATCCTTTTCCTCAACAATCAAACTCTTTTTCCAAAAATGATAGTATTTTCAAAACCCTTAACATTAGGGATTTGACATATACATACATAAACTTGACAAGTTTCCTTTCATTTGCTTATATATTCACTTTGATTGAGTGACTACATGAATGAATACATTTCTCCCTAGAAACATATGATTTCGTAGCCTCTGACTCCTAAGTATATAAGGCTTGGTTATCTTAATCGAAGTTACACATAATAAAGATAAACATAAATTCCTAAATAATTTTGAATTTCAAAATTATTTTTAGAAGAGTCTAAATATTTTTGTATGAAAAGGAAAACTTATTAATACTTTAATGATAATAAAAGTAAATCTTTATTTTAGGAATTTAATCTAAGAAGCTTAGCTTCATTTGTTCATAATATATCACTCAATTACAATTAAACACTGGGGAGGGAGAATGAAGCTTTAAGAAGAAAATTGAAACATAGGATGCAAAGATAATATCTGATTGAAAAATTGACCAGAACTTTACATAGAAAAGAAAAATAACCAAACAACACCTATAAAACCGTTGATTGGTCATCATATATGACGATTTCTGGGAGAAAAAATCCTCATTAATTATCAAAACCCTAAAACACATAAAATTGATCAAGTCTAATCCTTATAAACCACACCTTAGGATAGTTCCAAACCATGCCCCTAAGGTAGCTTACACAAAAGAAAACCTAGGTCCACACACATACCCTAGATTAGTCCTGCCTAGGAGCCTTAGGTTAGTTATAGGTTCCCTCATAGATTTAGAACTATGAACTAGGATCTATAAAAGAAACTGACTTACCGCCAAAGACTATGAGTATCCTAGAATGAAGTAGCCTATGCTACGAACAAAGATATTCACAACCACTTTACAACATGAAGGATTACATTATATCATTTTTATGAAGATAAGGGAGAACTCCTGTTATTCTACAGGTTAAAAGTCTAAGGCTGCCAATGTGCCTGAGATGATGGAAATCCATGGGTAGCTTGACCGGGTGCATTACTCCCAAATTTTGGTTAGGTTGCCTATAGTTGCTTGATTAGAGGTAATTAGGTTAGTGATTCACCTCCATCTATAAATCTTGTCCCTATTCCTACCCTTTAGATTAGAATATCTCTTAAACCAATTCCTCTTAATCAAATTA
>NW_018221322.1:0-4255 GCF_001263595.1 Phalaenopsis equestris
TCCAAGATTCAGGGAGGTCAAATTCCTTGGAAATTGGGTGCAAATAGATAGAAAAATAAAATATCGGGCGTAGAATTGGAGATTTTAGAGTGACAGACTAAAATCCCCAATTTGGTCCTATCATTTGGGTGCTGAAGTGTAGATGTTAGCCCTCAGTTGAGGGGAACGTGGGAGCTCTAAAGTTAGAGCCAGTATCCTCCTAGCCTAGCTGTAGATTTGATAAACAAGCATAGGATTAGTCAATGTTCTTTATGCCTGGACCAAAGGGTAAGGAATAGGTATACCTCTATTTGGCACAACACTAATTAAACTGATTCATTTTATCCATCCACTATAATTTCTTGACAAGGATAATGATGTTTTCGTATATATTGAATATCACATTAAAAATCTCATTAGAATAATTAGTTATTTAAGAGTTATTAAGAAGATTACATATTTATTTCAATTGTCTATCAGTGACTCGACGGCGCCAGCATGGGCATCGATGGTGCCATCGGTAAAATCATAGTACAGAGACGTTGGGAAGTTCTATGGTACACTACTATTGCAGTAGTTCTTCAAGTTGTAAAAGAATTTTATGCTAACCTACATGGAATTAACCAAGAAGTTGTCTTCATTTGAGGTAAGGGTGTATCATTTACTTTTTCTCGAATTAACGATAAGTTTACGATAGAAAGTGTGCCAATTTGTCATTATACAAACTTTATAACAACGAAAGATATGATGTATGATGTATACAATTTTTTACGGATAAAAATGATAATTGGGAAATGAGAGATGAGGGGTACGTTAGTTTCTCCGTTTAACTACTTAATCTGATATCTAAATAATGGCATTTCTTCATCTCTGCGAAACTACTCCCTACAATGAAAATTAGTAGATTTATAAAAAATAGTGCAACTTTAAACATTTACATTCAAATGGGAAAGCTCATTGATGTTGGATAAATTATTTTTAAATCTATCATGGGTATTATTATGAATAGGCCTATATGTGGACTGGGGCGTCCTTCTACAATCTTCTTACTTTGCAGTCAATCTCAAGTGCAACATGAAAGTTGGGAGAAAGTATTATTACCCATGGATCCTGTGGATGAAAACTTTATTGGGAATGGAAATGAAGCATTGGATATTATCTTGGATCATTCATCACGTGCTTCAACACCCATAATGCCCTATACAGTTGGAATTTCAATAGTTTTGGAGAAGAAAATGAAAAAAATAGAAAGTGAACTTCAGAGTATCATGAATGCAATATGAAATCTTAATCACCTTTTGAATCACTTAGATTGGAGGATGAAGGAAGACTTTGATCATACAACAATTGAAGCACGTTTGTTGCAGATGTTCAAGAAGAATGAATGGACAGATGAAAATTCGACTGATCAATTCCCGTATCGGCTCTTCTAAAATTTGTATGTCCATTACTAGTCTATGGGAGATATTAGCGGAGGAGAAAGTACTAACGATGAAGAGGAGTAATTGATGAAGCTGAAATCTCTACTTTTTAAAATTTATTATGTTTTTAATGTAATTGTGTTAGGTTTTCTATAAAACTTTGTGTGATTGTGTTGATTTTGTTTTGCTTTAAACTCAAAAAACTTTAATTGTATGTATAGTTTAGTTTTAAGCATTCTAGTGTTGTGGCTTGATTTCAACGCTGAATTAGAGTGCGATTTGCTTTATGTATGTGTGAGTGTGATTGACAATCTATATTTGTGAAAATTAGGAATTTCATATATAAAAGTTATTTTTTGTGTTTTTTTTTAAAAATTCTTTGTGGACTATTTAAGGATTAATATTATTGTTTAAATAGACTAAATTGATGTTGGAGTGAATTTGAAACAACTAGAATTGCAAAAAGAAAAAAATTGAAATTTTTGGTTTTGTCGCTGACAGCGCCCTAGACCCGAAAGTTCCCTAATCCCTTAAAATTCTGCAATTTGGACAGTAAAAACACTATTTTCACCCCTCCGATCACCTTCAACATTTGGTTTACAACCTTAAGGCTTGCTAGCGCTTGGATTTGAGGTGATTAGAACGCAAAATAAGTTCGAATTTCATCTTATTTTGGTAAGAGTTACACTATGAACTCAAAATTTTAAATTTTCACCAAGGATTGCTTCTACATTGCCTGGATCCGACATTTTGAAATTTTTGGGAAGTGCTTTAGAAAATATTTTGGTAAAGAACTTTTACTTAAGGGATTTAAGTTTAGAACATTCCACTTTGTGAGTTTTGGACTTTTTAGAATTTATTTAGATTTTATCATTTTTTAAGAAAAATTGCTATGGCACCAAGGATGACTAAAGGAAAGAGGAAATTAGATTTTGATGATCAAAAGTTTGTCAACTACAAGGCTAACATTTGTTTCATTAGTGTGCTTTCAATAAAGAAAGTAATTCTGGATTGAGCATTTAAAAATCTGGGTGGAGAAGTTGAGAGATTAATCGTTGCTCGACAGTGGGAGATTTTTTTTTACTTTACTCTTGAGGCTATTATTGGTAAATTGATGGATTTCTATGCCAACTTTAAGGAAACTTCTTAGGACTACGTTTTTGTTCGTGGAAGTATGGTGGAATTTACTCCAAGAATAATTAATGAATTTTATTAGTTAGAGGACATAGATAGCTGTCATTACAAATCATTTTCTGCTACAAATGAGGCCTTAGATGATATTATTTATTTTCTTACTGATGGAAGAGGAGCATGGAAGGTGAAGAAAAATGTTCACATAAACTGACCTCTTTCTATATTAAATGTAGTATCTAAGGCCTGACACTACTTTATATATGCTAGAATGATACCAACAAATCATCATAACGAGGTTACAAAGATAGAGCCATTATGAACTTTTGCATCCAGTAGATGAGAAGGATAGATGTAGGCTCTATTATTTATAGAAACACGCATTCTATTTCTTTTAGTGAGACAACTGATGGATTAGCACACCCTTCCCTGATCTTCACACTATGTGAACAGGCAGAAGTTGATTTTGGAATGAATGAGGAGAGGTTTGAACCTCTAAAACCTATTGGGCCTGCAAATATTTAAACTTATGAATCTCATGTTGGATGGAGATTTGGAAGTAGGAGTAGGGATATTCCTTCAACTTCTAGTGCCCCTACTCTCTAGGGACTTATGAAGCAACTGATGATCCAACAGGGAGATATCTTGATGATGGAAAATATAATGGAAAATATGGAGTCTAGAAATGCACATAATGATGATTTGACAAGGTTGAAGTTTTAGTATGATGTTGCTTATGATGATGTGATGGTTAGATACATGAGGGGTGACCACTGAGTTTAGTTTCCTAGTCACCCTGTCTTTACCCTATATCAGCAGTAAAACTATGATGTAGAAGAATAAGAAGATGATGACTAGTGATGTTTTAGTTTGATCTATTGTTTAGTTTATAGTTGGTTGTACTTTATTGTTGTTATTGTTCGTTTTTAGATTGTGATACTTTGCTTTATTTTAAATGTTATGTTGTGTTATGAATAGTAGGATTGTAAAACTATTTTTACATTCGAAATCATTTTAGTACTGTTGTTATTTTTCAGTACTTTGTTTTGTAGTTAATTCTTTCTCAGCAATTTTTTATATGTATTGCGTGTTATTTAATTTTGTATGTCTTGTAGCTTTTCATATTAGCACCTACAATATTTCAGAGTTAAGTTTCAATATCAAAACCTTCAATAGGTAAATCTTCTCTTTATATATTAAATGTTTTCTTTCACCCTATATTTTTTAAGTTTTCATGCAAAATCTTTTAAAAATTGAAGTTTGGGGGGATAGAAAAGTTTCTTTTTAAAGAAAGAAACTTAATTTTATTTGTCCTCACTTAGCTATATTTTCAAAAATTTTTAAATTTAACATGACCTTTGGTATTAGAGGGCAACTTTAGATTACTATATGTGTGTTTCTAAATATATAGTAAACTTATGTAAAAAATTTCAATAATAAAGGTTAATTTTAGAGATTAAGATATTTGGTATGAGAGAATATGACTATACTTTTCTATTGTAAGTAAAGGAATCTTTATTTTTGTAAAAATCTTAGGGATTCATGTAAGAAGAGAAGAATAAAACTTTATGAAAAATTTTTAAAGCTAATATAAATTTTTTAAAGCTAAGAATGTGAAAAGTTTTTAACTTTAAGAAGAGGATAATGAAGTTTAAAATCATTAAATTAAAGGAAAATTGTAAAATGATCTTGAAAGAAAAGATAAAGGAAAATTGTAAAATGAT
>NW_018221322.1:4268-20330 GCF_001263595.1 Phalaenopsis equestris
CTTGAAAGAAAAGAAAAGAAAAGAAAAGAAAAAGATGCTTGAGGAGATGGATAATTGAGGAGATGCCAAATCAAAAATTGGCTTCACTTTAATCAACTTAAGGAAGAAGGCTTGGCCACATTTACCAAACTTATACTTAAGTATTAGCATACTTACTAATAAAGT
This sequence comes from Phalaenopsis equestris, assembly GCF_001263595.1. NCBI lineage: Eukaryota > Viridiplantae > Streptophyta > Magnoliopsida > Asparagales > Orchidaceae > Phalaenopsis > Phalaenopsis equestris. The sequence goes on from NW_018221322.1 coordinate 4,434, forward strand.
TTCATGAAGTTATTTTTCATATAGATATTCTAAGTGGCTTTAAGATGATAATTTGCAATTTTCCTTGAAAAGAATAGAGAATCATAAATCTTACACTTGACTGCTAGATATTCCTATAACTTTAGTATTAACCGGAGTTATTTTACTTTTTTTCTTAAGTTATGCTATTGTATTTAGTCAAATAAGATATGGAAATCTATAAGTTAAAACTCTTTACCATAATTCATATTTTTATGTAGTAGAAAAGTTACTTGAGGACAAGTAACATTTAAGTTTGGGCGATTTTGATGCACCAAAAATATATGCAAATTTAGACCTATATTTTATACACATTTATGGAGATATTGCACTTTAAAGAAAGATATTTTTCATATTTTATTACAGGTTGTTGATTTTTAGGACTTGAAGAAAAAAAGGAAGCCAAATAGATGGAATTTGGAGTCAAATTGTAATTTTTGAAGAAATACTCAGTGCTGACGGTTCCAGGATTGACGTCGATGGTGTAGACTTACACAACTGAGGCTAGAATACACTCAGCGCTGATGGTGCCATTTGACAGAGAGCACAAAATTAATTCTTGGGCCACTGGCACCGATAACATGAGAATGGGCGTCGATGGCGCCAATGTCGGTGAAAAACCTATTACTAGAAGAATTAACGATTCTAGACGCTTTTTGAAGAGTTTGTGGATGCAGCTATTGGAAAACTGACATTAGGCTCTATTTAGGGCAAAAATTGATTAGAAAACTCTCTCTTCCACTCCCTCCCAACCACTTACAATCCATTAGTCATTTTATTTCTTTGGAGTGTTGAGTTTTTGTGGTGAGTTTAAGTGTGAATTCCTTTCAAAGAGTTGTTTGAGAGGGAGAGAAGTGAGAGATTTCTTCTTCCTACATCTTCTAAGAGAGAATCAAGAGTATTGTAAAGAGAGAAAGAGCCCAAGAGAAGCTACAAGGGATTTGCTTTGAGAAAGAGTTTCAGATAAGTGTTGTTTGTTTATTATTGTAGTGTGAACTCCTTTTATATATGAAATTTTTGTTTTGTTGTATCTTTCTCATGAAGTCTAAGTGGCTTACTTTATCTTTCTCCTTACTCTGAGTTATGGTGAAATGAAGAGATATTGGATGTGCCAATTTTAAAATATAAAATAAATTGTGGCGGGTTTTTAACTCCGTTATTAATTTTCTTTTTTTTCTTTTTTCGATCTGGCCAATTGAAATGTTAAAATATGTTGTGAAACATATGATCCGGGAAATAGAGTATGAGTTCTATAACAGAGTGAGAATCACATTTATTTCCATGGAGGAGTATTTCATTCATGGAATTAAGTGCAAATAAATAAGAAAATATACATTGTTGGGTGTAGAATTGAAGATTTTAGAGTGACAGACTAAAATCCCCAATTTGGTTTTAGTGTTTAAGAACTAAAGCGGGTGTTAGCGTTCAGGGGAAGGGAAGTGGGAGATCTGGAGTGAGAGTCAGTATTCTCCTAGCCTAACCACAGATTTAGGGACTAAACCTGTGATTAGCCAATGATTCTCTATAAGACTGAATCACGGTAGAGAATTAAAATTATTATTATTTGCACAATACAGATTTAAACCATTTATCTCATCTCATTTTACAAAAAACTCCTTGTAGTGGGAAAGATGCTTTTTCATATTAGATAACTTCATCCCATAAACATAGTTTGGTAGTTACTATTTAAACTTTAAATTTCAATTTTGTTAGTAGTTAATAATTTAGTTCTAATAATACCTCAAACATTTGAAATTAGTGACAGTGATTTTATTTTATTGCTATGAATTTCCTAGTTATTTATCATTTCAAATTTAAACCTTCCTCATGGGATCAATATTTGGGGTTTAAACAGAAACGCTTGTATTACTTGATAACGATACGTATACTTGCATAGAATCCCTACATAAATTGCTTAAATTTCTTATTCATAAAATAACGCATCAAGTTTTTGGAACCGTTGAAAAGTGGAGTCAACTTTATATATTTTGCTCAACTATATCATTCGGGATTGCTAACCCAAATTAAAATTGATTAATCTAATTAAATCTTAATTACAATTGGTTTAATTTACCCTAAACATAATTAGGTCTAACCTAAATTAGACCTAATTAATCCATTAAACCTTACTTACATTAGGTTTAATCAACTTCCAAACCACAAATAGGTCTAACCTTAATTAGACCTAATTAAATCTATTAAGCGCTACTTACATTATGCTTAATCAACCTAAATCAACCTAAACTCTAGGTTCAATCCTAAGTAAACTTAAACGTTAAGCTCAATCTAAATTGAATATAAATTAACTTAAGTCAACTTAAGTCAACATAAACCTTAGGGTCAACACATACTGAACCTAAGTAAATTTTAAGTCTAATCTATATTAGACTTAACTAAATTCTAAGTCTAATTTATACTAGACCTAACCAAACTTCTTTAGATCCAACTTACATCGGTTCTAAACTTTAACTTTAAACTATCTGTAATCCTTAGGTTTTACCTAAATTGAGCATAAGCAATATTAAATCTTAAGTCCTATCTACAATTGGACTTAAATCATCTTAAAATTTAGGTTCTATCTACATTGAACCTAAAACACTTTACACTTTGGGTCCTACGTAAATTGGACCTAAAACTATATATAACCCTCGGTTCTACCCAAATTGAACCTAAGCAATATTAAATCTTATTTTCTACCTACATTGGACTTAAATCATCTTAAATATTTGGCTCTACCTACATTGAACCTAAACCATTTCATATCATAGGTTCTACCTAAATTGGACCAAAAACTATCTCTAACCTATGGTTCCACCTAAATTGAACCTAAACTATCTCAATCCTTAGGTTCTAACAATATTGAACCTAAATTTTAAGTTCAATCTATTAGATCTTAATTAATCCTCTTAAGGTATAATTAATAATCAAACCTATAAAAAACAACATAACGAATAAAAATTAATCAACAAATGACATAAAACTCATTTTAAAAGACATTAAAACTTAAATTTGAACCTAAAAATACAAATTGAACATCATTGTTTGATCTACGAAGATTTCTTGGTCGATGGAATCTGTGATTGCTGACAAGAAACTTTCAGTCTTGGTTTAAAAACCTTTCAAGCTAAGTAGATTTGAATACCTTACAGCATGGGGATGATGGGGCCATAGACATCTTGACCAGGTTATTTAAAAAATTACTTAACTAATTAAAATTGACAAATCAAAACAAGATTTTATGCTAATTGTGTACTATTTTGCAGGTTTACTTGAGACATGAAAAAAATTATGCTTTAGATTTACTTTGCATGTTATTAGAGTGTGCTAACTTTATTTTATAGGAGGACATGCTGAACTAAAAAAGGTGAACCTCTAAAGAACACAACAACAATAACACGACATTAATAAAACAAAATAATAAGAACAAAGCCAAATGACATAAGCAAAATAAAACAATATAAACAAAACAAAAAAATAAAACAACAAAAACTAAAAAATGAGAACAAAACAACAAAATAACAAAACTAAACGACATAAAAGAGATATAAATAAAATAAAATGAAAAGACAATATAAAAAAATGACATTAAAATAACAAAAAGACTAAAACAAGACCTCTAGGTTAGAATCAGATTCTTAGAAGTCTATTATACTTGGCTTAAACATTGATTGTTCTTTCCTTGATCTTGACATTAAAAATTCTTAGAGAACAAATGTTAGCAATAATTAGGAGTTTTCTTAGACAATCTTGATTATCTAAGATGTAATTAACTGTAAGAGCTTGCTCTTATAGAAGAATAAATAACTTAGAATAGGTAATATACCTATGTCTCTGGTTATTGAGTTTTTCACGTGGTCTTCCTTATATGAGAATTTATTTTCTCTATAATGGTCACCATAATGAAAATTATCTGTACATTTCCTTTTTCTACTATTTTCTATTTTATTAGCCCTTTTCCTTTTTTCTCTGATTTTCTTAACATTTGAGAATCATTCACATGATATAAAAGAATAAGTTACTTAGAGAATAGAGAAATACGATAGATAAATAGAGTGGAAACTCCTCGATAAAAAAGAACACCAATATTTGACATTTACATTTCAGCACGAGGGAATTGTCAGCAAAGGCAGGGACACGATTCTGGTGGTGTCAAAATGCATTCTTCTTTGATTCACTAATAGATGACACATATCACATGAGATGATGGTGCCTTATTAATTGACCATGCTATCAAATCATTGGTCAGTTATGATTTTTTTCAGACCACCTCAAACTTAAATTGACACCTGAATATACGAAAGTGCTTCACTCGATGGGAAACATAGTTAACACTTGGTTGGTTTCTTACGAGGAAGCATAAAAATGACTTGTATGATACGAGATGTTCGAGCCTTCTTTGATCTACTTACCTTATCTAACTATTAGGTTGAAAATAAAGCACACTAAAAAGGAGTAAGGCATTTCTCCTTGATGTAACAAGAATTTTAGATTAATTTTGAGGTTTTGAATTAAGCCACCTGAAATGGGAGTAAGGCACCCTTTATTAAATAATGATTTGAATGTAAACCCCCCTAAATGGGAGTAAGACACTAATTCCTCCAATAATGGTTTAGAAGTAAGCCATCCTAAATGGGATTAAGGCATCATTTTCTTAAAATAATGTTAGGATTGGGAGTAAGCCACTAAAATGGAACGAAGACACCATTTCCTGAAATGATGGTTAGGGAGTAAGACACCCTAAATGGGAGTAAGGAACCCTTTCCTCAAACATTGTTTGATATTAAGATACTTTAAATTAGAGCAAGGCACCTATTTCTTAAATAATTCTTAGGTTTGGGAGTAAGCTACTTGAAGTGAGACTAATGCACTAGTTCCTTTAACAATGATTTCGGAGTAAGACAACCTGAGTGAGAGTCAGATACCCTTTCCTCAAACATGGTTATGAAGTAAGCCCCCAAATATGGGAGTAAGGCACCCTTTCCATGAATAATTTGTAAGATTGGGATGATACCACGCTGAATAGGAGAAACACACCCTTTCTTAAAATTAACTGAGGTATGAAGATAAGCTTCTCAAATGGTAATAAGGTACCGTTTCCTCCTAATATTGGTACTGAGCTACCTGAAATAGTAACAAGGCACCTGATGTAGGTTTTTGTTATGCATTATAAATTTTTTTCAACACCACAATGCACAAGGCAGCAATACTCAAAAATATGTAAATTAACAACAATAAAATTACTCCAATACATTATGTTTTATCCATTAAAATATCTAAAGCTTCCACTCATAGTGAATTAAGGTGTGCTTTCAATTTTTAATTGTCACTAGGATGCAAATGCAAGTATATGTATCGATCAAGTAATAAAGGGCTCTACTGGAGTCCTAAGTATCGATCCCACTGGTAGGTGAAACTTTTTTTGGAAAATCACACAAAAGCACAATATTTAAACAAAAAAAAGTTAAGTAAGAAAATATGTCAAAATTTGTTTAATCTCACCAAAGAAACTAAGTTTACTACACTAATCTATAAACCTCAAAGCTAAATTTACTAAAACAAAACTAGGTTTTGTGACGAAGAGTTCAAATTTAAGAAACCATGCTTCCCTTTACAACGAGATTATAGTCAGTGAATCATCAAATTGAAGAAAATTGTATTGTGCCAAAAAGGAGCAATTATATTCTTTATCCTTTTTACATGTAATAAAGACATTGGCTTATCCATTGTATAGTCCCTAAATCTGCCACTAGGCTGGGAAGTACTAGCTCTTACTCCAGAGTTCCCAAGTTCCTCTCACCTGAGGGCTAACATCTCGCTTTAGTTTCGAAACGCCTGTACCAAATTGGGGATTTTAGTCTCTCACCCTAAAATAACCCACACTGAATATTTTTCTATGTATTTGCACTCAAACCCAAGGAATAAATTCTAATCCATGAAATCGACTCTTATTTTGTTGTAGAATGCATAGCCCTTTCAGATCATATGATTCACTATAAATTTTAACAATTCAATTGGACAGATCGAAATGTAAATGAGGTTTGAAGTTTGAATCTTCATAAATATGAAATTAAAATATTGCACAACAATCTTGACTATTCACATGACCATTCCTCTTTGCTGGGAGAAGGATAAAGAAATCTACTCAGAATTCATGAGGAAGATACAACTGAACATGGATTTTTTATATAAAACAAGTTTACAAAATAAGAAAGAAATGTAAAACAACTTAACTCAATCTCTTGCCCAAGCAAGTGGCTTGAAGTTCCTTTGAATCTCTTTCTCTAACACTCAAATCCCTCTTAGAAATATTAGGAAGAAGAAATCTCTCACTTTCCCTTTCCTCTTAGAACTCTTAGAGACACTTGCAACGCTCTTCACCAACTTAGAACTCATGCCCCACTCATTTTCAAGCAACACACACCACTTTTTCTAACATAAAAACACTCATTAATAATGTAGGGATGAATTTCTTAAGGGTCTCCATAGGCACCTCTTCAAAATCTGTCCAAATTCAATGCATTTGTGAAAATAACCGCCTCTAGAGCCTAGGTACCAAAATATTGGTCCTAAGTATTGTCTTCTCTGTATTCTGGCATGTAGGGCTGGTTCTGGCACTTAGGTGTCAGTTCAATTTTTGGAAAACACCACTTTTGACTCTAGATTTCATACTTTTTCTATCCTTTAAGCTCCAAGTGCCTATACTTAGTATACCTGCAAGAAAACATGACAATACCTTTATTTGAAGTGAAAATCACAAAAAATACAACTTAAATACATATAAGAAATTGAATATTTATTTGGTATATCAAAAACACCCAAACTTAACTATTATTTTTCCTCAAGTAATTCTTCTACTAAATAAAAAGTATAACTTAAGGTACTGAGCAACAGTTAAAAACCTCTATAGTTCTTGTTTATAAAGACAATAGTAAGACCTTATAAAACTTTTTAATAAATTTGTTTAAACTAAAAATATAAGAATATGTAATACTTAAGTCTAAGAGTTTTGGTTTCCTATTCATTTCAAAAATAATTGTAATTCCTCATACTAAGGATGCTTATAAAAACTATATGAAAAAAAAAACTTCATGAGAACTTCATTAGTAAAGATGCTAATACTTTAATATAAATTTAGAAATGTATTTAAGCCTCTTTCCTTAATTTGATTCAAGTGAAGCCACATTTTGATTCGGCATCTCCTCAAGCTTCACCTCACATATATTTTTCTTTTTCTATTTTTTTCTTCTTTTTTTTATTTTAGAATCATTTTTTATCCCACCCCCATTTTTTATCTCCTTTTTCATGTGAGGAGTACTATATTTGGATAGCCTTTAATGATTTTGAACTTCACTATCCTCTTCTTAAAGTTAAAAACCTCATACATATCTTACTTATAAATGCATGTTAGCTTTAAAACAATTTTTTATAAAATCTTAATCCATTATTTTTATATAACTCTAAGACTCTTTTAATAGTTCTGAAGTACAATTTACTTTATTTTAAAAAGTACACACATAACCTTATACTCTTTTACAAAATATCTTAATTTATAGAACTAACCTTCATTATTAAAGATTTTTAATTAAATCCACAATCATGTTTATAAAATCAAAAATATAGTTATTTTCAAGTTTAACCTCTGATAAAAAAGTTATGTTCAAAGTAATTTTAAAAATATGGTTTATTGAGGAAAAATAAAGTTTAGTTTCTTTTAAGAAAATTTTTTTTTCCCCCCAAATTTAAATTTTTAATAGATAAAGCATTTAAAAAAAAATGAAGGTAGAAAGAAAACATAAAATGCATTTAAATAAAAACTAACCTGTAGATGGCTTTGAACTTGAAACTTTGCAGGTACCAATTTAAAAAGAATAGGGCATAAAATAGTGTGTAAAACATGATATATCAAAAATATTTGCTAAGTAGAAAGAAGTTCTAAACATAAGCAAAAAATTGCAAAAGTAAACAACTCTAAAAGAAAAACAAAAAATCTACATCCAAACATAAAAATTTGGAAACCTTTTACAATGCATATCATTAAAAGATAAAGTTCACTACAAATAACCACTTGAAAAATAAAATCAAACTAAATAGAATAAGCATGAAAGTAAACTGTTGTTCATCATCCTCCTTCTCATCATCCTCATCCTCTTCTTCAAATTCTAGCTCATCCTCATAGGGTGTAAAGCGGGGGCAGGTAGAAAATTATACATTATGATCACCCTTCAAATACATTTTCATGAACTCATTATAAGCAATCTCATAATATACCTTCCTCTGCATGTATTCATCATTATGATAGTTTCTTGCCTCCATCGCTCTCATATGATTCCTAAGTGCCAAGATATCACCCTACTGAATAAATAACTGCTCCATAACAATAGAAATTACTACTCCTTCATACCCACCTGCCTTGAATAAAGACAACTCCTTGATTTATCTCATGAAGATCTACATAAAATTCCATCACAATAGGAATTACTACGATCGTAGTGGTGTAGCATAGCACTTCCCATTACCTTTGCATAATGATTTCTTCCACAGTAGTCCTTGGAGTATTGAATCCTTGATTCATGAAACCCCTTTTCTTGATCAACCTCTTCTTCATAAGGCTTGATTCATGAAACCCCTTTTCTTGATCAACCTGTTCTTCATAAGGACCTTTTCATGCAATCTCTGCGCATCGAAACTAATAAACTTTCTCTGGTTGAAAATCTCATATTTGGAAGTTTCCTTGGAGTTAAAGGCATAGAAACAAGATTTAGTGGATCCCCTCTCTTTCTACTAATTTAAGTTGACTCCAAATGGTAGGTTTTGGGAGTTTTGTAGAGGAAATTTTGTCAAAAAATGTCAATAGAAGGTTCCAGGCAACGCCTAGGCGTAAGATTCTTGCACTTTGTTGACCTCACTTTTTGTTGAGATTTAGTTTTCCCTCTTTAGTAGCCTAAAGCCTAGCCATAGGGTTTTCCTAATGAACATTCCTATAAAACTAGAAAAGTAACCCACACCCTTGGAAACTCTAAACTTATCCTTGCTCAACTTGAAGTTCCACATATTGGTCCTAACCACTAGCACTTAGTAGGTGGGGTCAGTATGGGGGATATCAAGGAGAGTCCCCGTAGGACTGCTTGAACTTAGGGCTGATCCTAGGTGTTGTCTTAGAGCTAGTTCACTCACTTACACTTACTATTACCTATATTCACTTGCAACCCTAAACCCAAAATTGTTCACTTTGACCCCTTGATCTTTTGGGAGACTCATGTAGATGGTCCCTTAGACCCACTAGCCCTAGGCTAAGGTATAGCTAAGACCAGTACTTAGAGGACCCAAATGGGGAATTTAAGCTCATATAAAGTGGTTGGCACCCCAATTCAACAAAAATATCTGACTTGGCCTTTTGCCCCCAAATCCACCCAAATTACCTAAATGCCCTTGAAACCCTAAATTTGACCAAAATCCCCAAATTCATCCAAAATACCCAAATTTGTTCAAAAATCATGTCAAACCATTTGAAACTACCCAAATTCCCCAAAACATTCCAAAAATTCTAAAATTACCAAAATACCCTCAAATTTGCCAAAATTACAAAAATACCCTTGGTAGCCCAAACTTCCCAAAACCCTAAAAGATCACTTTAAATGTCTCCAAAACCAATTTGGACCCTTCAATTGAACTCAATTTGACCAATTCCTCTAAATTGCCTTTAAAGGCTAACTTTCCCCAAATTTACCTCAAATGTCCATCAATTTGGTCCCAATCCTCCCCAATTTCAATTCTAAACTTAAAGTCATCTTTCATGTGACAAATCCAAATCAAACCCAAGCCTAATTGACCCATGTTTTGAGCTCAATTTTGATTGAAGTCAAACCCCCAATTTTTACCATATGACATAACCCCACCAAATTGAACCCCATAGCCTACTCAATTTGCCCCAATTTAAATCCTAAACTCTTCATTGCTATCCTACACATCAAATTGGACCTTTAATTAGCATTTTCCAATCTTCAACTTCACTCAAATTTAACCCAAGTCTAACCCAACACCCTAAATTGACCAAATGCCCAAAATCCTCCAAATTAAACCTCTAAACCAATTCAAACTCACTCCAAACCTTTTCCAAACCTCATGTGACAATCACCTAAATATTATTGATCAATAAATTGAGATGAATATCATGGCTAGCTTAACCCAAACATGTGACAATCACCTAAATATTATTGATCAATCAATTGAGATGAATATCATGGCTAGCTTAACCCAAACCCAATTTATAGCCATTTTGACCTAAATTGAACCCTTTCACCAAAATTAACTTTGTCATGCCAAAGTCACAAAATTAATGTCGCTACAACCCCAATTTGGACCCTAGTGACCAGCCTAAACCCATCTAAACCACTTAGGTCAGCTATGGACCAATGGTCCCTTTATTTAAGGGATCTTAACCATATTTGGGCCTTATTTGGAAATATTTTTTTGTCATCACTTGCCATTGGGAGTAAATCATAACTAACTCACCCCTGACCTCCCTAAGCCAATAAGTGATTGAACCCTGGCCAACCACTGGAAACAGCCACCCAAAGAAGCCCCCATTGGCCAAAACTCAAAATAATTTTCCTAAGCTGTCCAAGTCTGATTGGTCACTAGAGCTCTCCATCCCTCCACCTAAGCATCAATTTGTACCCACCAATTGACCCTGGTGGCTAGCCCAAGCCTTTCTATTTAATCAGCTGCCTCCATGGTCAAAAGAGAGCTAACCAAAATCCTTGGGAAAACTCTGCTAAAATCTCACCAAAGACTCTCCAAGCATTCCTAAGCTCAAGACAACCATCTTCGCCCTCTAGTTCCCTCTGTGAGAGTTCAATTTTGAGCTCAAAATCAAGATGAATTTATGACATTCTTTCACACACCTCCACAGTCTACCAAACTTCAATAAATTGAGCACACACTATCTTAACAGTGAGAGAAGTTGATCCCGTACAAAATCACCCTCTCAAACACCCTCTCAAATAGCCTCTAACCTAGCTTTAGACCAACACCTAAAATCGAGTTTGATCGAAATCATAATTAGACAATTCGCCAGGGCTTGAGACTTCATCTGGAGGTTATTTAGACACAATAAAAGCTACCACAACCATTCTCAAATAAAGGTATTGAGCCCTAACCTTAGCCCGAGCCTATTTTTATATTCCATAGGTATTTACTGTGTTTCATACCGTATAAACCGTATAGATATGTTTGTCTTTAGTAGATTTGTATTTAGTAGATGAAGGTTTAGAAATAAACCCCATGTGATTTTGTTGAGTCTAGAAGAAGATCTTAGGGTTTTAATGAACGGTTCACGGGTTAGGTCACTTATGGATGATGAACGAAAGTCGTCCGATCGCATATTTATCTAGTGGATGGTCCTGGTGAAGCCGAACAAGGATATGGTCCATAAAGCACTATCCGCATGGCAAATAGGTGGTTGGCGGCGTGAAATGGTGGAGCACTGCGTGTTCTTTCGAAGCTGCTTATGATCAAGTCAGCGCCACGCTGGATAAGTAGAAAAATAGGGATTTTTTATTTTTTTTAAATGCCTAAACTTCAAAAATTCATATCTTTCTCTATAAAAAACATAAAAATAAAAGAAAAATGCCCTCTTGCTAAATGAATCGAGGAGAATAATGTGGGCTAAAAATAAATATTATTTGTCAAGTATATGATTTTTATTTAATTAAATATCCTCTGTGGTATTTTAACTCTCCTTGACTAAATATGATTCACCATAGCTTGAAATTTTTAAGGTTTATTCATTATCATAGAGGGGATGTTATCTAATTTTTCCAAGGTCAGAGGGCATCTCTATGTTTTCAACCCTAGTTTTTAATCTATGGTGACCATTTTGGCTTATTTTAATTATATAAATCAAATTAACATTTGAAATATTATGGGAATAATTTTAGTAGATTTTCTATGGTCAGAGAAGTCTATGAAAAATATCATTATTTTCTTGAATTATCTTGCAGATTTTTATATTTAATTAAACGTAAATATCTTGTGCTAATTAATGTAAATTACATATTTATCAAAAATTAAAAAATTAATCCAACATTGTCCATAAAAATCATGTTTATCCACTATAAAAATTTGAAAATTATTTGATTAGGTTTGAGTTTTAAAGTTGGTTTTCTAAAAAAATCTTATATTTTTGTGCAAAAATAATTATATTTAATTAAATACACTTGGGAAAATTATGAAAAGTGGTTTTCCGAGTTCATTATGATCAGAGGCACTTAGGAAAAATAATTTTTTTTTTTTGAAAATACTTGATTTGAACCCCATTTTGAATTTAAAATAATTAAGAATAAATAAAATTTCAAAAATGCAAAAATATTTCAAAATGTCTCTAACTGTATTTTGATCACTTGGGACTTAAAAAAATATAGTTAAAAAATAAATCTTAAAAGCTTAAATTGTGAATTTCTCTTATATTCCCATTAAAATATTTTTAATAAATAAATTAAAATCATAAAAATGCAAAAATTGATTCTGTGAGGTTTTCTGAATAGAGAAGTCTAATAAAAAATATATAATTTTGGTAATTAAGACATTATTTTCCATTTAATTAAATCAATGAAACTTGTAAATTTAAAATAATAAAAATGAAAATTTAATTCAAAAAATCATGAAATTTTGCGTAAGTGTTTCTTTGACCTAAGGAAATCTCTAATAATCTTCTCATAGATAAAAACTTTATTTTGGAAAGTTAATGAAATCAATTTTTGATGATCTTATTTTCTGAATTTAAATAAATAATTAAATTAAAATAAATTTGGAGAAGCCCCCATATTCTTCTCTAATATTGTAATTACCTTATGGACATGACACTCTAAATGCTCAAAGTCATTTGGGTTATGTTTAATGAGTTATGAGGTGAAGCACCCCAATGGCAAAATTGTCATTCTAGATTTTGGTGCCTTAATCAAAATTTAGGATCAACCAAGGGAAAATGGGTAATTTTGATCTTAATAAACATGTTTGGATGTTTGAAATATAATGGGATTAAAAGGTAGAAACTCACTCACCACCCTTACACAACATCAACAAAATCATAATTCTCCTAATCTTCATGACTTGGAAGTCAAGTAAGTTCAAATGATTCTTATGTGATGGGATTAGGATAGAAAAGATGATACTTTACTTTTCTGAAGCCCAAATTTGAGGATGTTGAGATCACTCAATAAGGATATATCTCACTTAAATAATTTTTTTTGTAATCACCGTTTCACCTATTATGAATGTTAATGGCTTGGTAGTGACCTAGGCTTGATATCTAAACTCAATTGATTGGATTTAGAAGATGATATGATTGGTGATTAACATCTTTAAACACTACAAGCCTAACTTTAATTGTGGGCACCATAATCTTTAAATGACCTTAACTTGCCTTAGGGGCACCACCCACTCACATAACTCTTAAATTAAACATCAATTCATTAATTGAGTATCCTATCCTTAGGATAATTAAATCATCAACTTTCACTGAGTAACGGGGTAGTCACACTCCAGCCTCTGATGATTAATGGAACAATATGATAAGTTTAGAATGAACTCAGAATATTTCAAGAGATCGTCAAAGTGGTCAAGGGTTATGTCTCGAGTACTTTGAAATCTATTGGACTTTTTGAAGGGAGAATTGGATTTGCCATATTTTGTTCTAAAATCATCGACTAGGATCTTTTGAGATTCAATAAAATCATAACTTAGGGTTTGATAGCTAAAGCTTCATCTACTCCTACAATATAAATTCCCTGCAAAATTATATACATGCCCTGCAAGTATAGACCGATCATGTGGACGTTCATGTGGAGGAATGAGAAGAATTGATAGGTACACTTTTAAATTATTGCATTTGCCTTTTTGTACTTCTTGCCTCGAGGTTGCATGTTAAACAATGATGTCACCCTGCATTAAAACCAAAACTGTTAGGATAGCCAAAAAACAAAAACCAAAACCAAAACTAAAATTAATCAAGATAAAATTATCCGCCGCAACATTCAAAATATAAGACAACTAAAAATTTAATCACAAACATCACAAAACAACAATTGCAACTAAATTAAGACGTCTCTATCGGATGATTGAGAATCCCTCAAAGGAGGCAACCTACGATTTCTAATGAAATTTCCCACAGTCTAAATGAAAGTATGGAGCTCATTGAGGTGAGTTTAGTAAATCCATTTGGACTAAGTGAATCTCAAAGAAAATAGTGGTACCGGAATGAGGGAACCGTAGGATCCTAACCGGTGTCACTCTAATCAACTTTAATATGCCCCATAATATTGAAATGACCATAACCTTAGGGACATCTGATTTGACATCATAACTTGACACATTAAAGAATCTAAAAATACCGCAACGAGGAGCTTGGAGCTAGCATTGTGGGTAGCACATCCATCTTCATTAGCAAGAGAATCTACAACATCATATCTTTCCTTAAAATTAAACAACAAGCCTAGGATTTCAAGGTTGTTTGCTTACGCAAAATAAATCCTCAACTCATCTTTAGGTCCTTTTTATAGATCTGCTGAACAATATAAGCCCTAACTCATCTTAGGATTCTGAGGGTTTTGTTTGTCATGACCTAAATCCTCACATCTTCCAAGCTATTTATGTGATTGTTTCACATGAATGTAAGCCCTAAAAAAATAAAATTGATAGGATGAAACATTTAAATAATTTCCTCTTAAAACTAAAGCCAAATAATAGGATAGACTGGGAAGTCATCGAGGTTCTCCTCCAGATCTATGACATCCTCTAGTTCTTCCTCCTTTGGATTCTACAACAAATGTTCCAAATTTGAGCCATGCCCCTTCTACACCTCTTTGTTCGATCTCGTTGAAAAATTCTTATCCTTTTGACCTCTTTGAAGATAGTATTATCTGATTTTTATCGAGAGTTTTCTTAGGTGACTTCAGTTATCTAAGATGTATTTAACTATAGAGGCTTGCTTTATAGGAAGCTTTTCTGAACTCAACTTAGTATCCTTAGTATAAACCATATTTAATTTTTCATATTAAATAAGGAAACTTGTCGGCTTATAATAAAATGGGCTTATAATAAAAACGGTTTTACAAACTTAAACAGATGTCATATATTTCTTAGTTTATTTGAGGGAGCCTCACCCTCAAGTTTGTGTTTATCTTTCAGGATAGATACATAACTTGAGGTGTAGTGCTCTTTCATTTAAACTATGAATGATATGGGATCAATATGATTTCATATTTTTCTAAACTATATATATGTAAATTAAATTTCCTTCCAAAACGGGCGACGGGATTTTGATTCCGGCGGCCGACAGCTTCCAACAGGCAACTCCTCATCTTTTAGTGTCGACCAGCTTCTTGCGACTCTACTGAGGATAAGCTTCTCTCTCCATTTTAATCAAGAAATATTATCCTCATACATCGGTAATGTGTTCATGTCCGCCACCCGCCATGGACCAGATTACCCTTCTTTCATTGGCATGCTTCACCCATTTCTTTCTTGGTGAAGTACGGTCAACTCTTTCAAACTTCAGGACCGCCTCTTCAACAACTTTCAGATAGAGGGGTTCAAGAGTTCATTAGAACATTAAATATTTGTGTGGGGTCGAACCCCAATATGTGTGTTGGTGGAAAACTTTCACCTGGTCGTTGTACATTATAAAGTTGGTCCCGCACTAGGTCCTTGTTGGCACTATTTTTGGTGTGGGGTTTGCCCGTAAGAAGCTGTCGGTCATCAGAATTGAAATCCCGTTGTCCGCTTCGGAAGGACATTTTAAAAATTTTAGTTTTGAAAAAGATGAAGTCAAACTGACCCCATAATTTTCATAGTTTAAATGAAAGAGCGCTTTACCTCAAA
>NW_018221322.1:21154-21620 GCF_001263595.1 Phalaenopsis equestris
TTTAAATTTTATGAGGGCATATTAAAGTTGATTAGAGCGACACCGGTTAGGATCCTACAGTTCCCTTGTTCCGGCATCACTATTTTCTAATGGATTCACTTAGAACAAACAAACTTACTAAACCCAACTTAATGAGTTCCATAATTTCATTTAAACCAGGGAAGCCGTGTTAGCAACAGTAGGTTACCTCCTCCGATGGATTCCCGATCATCCAATAGAGACGTCTTAATTTAGTTGAGGTTTTGGTTTTTCTGTGATGTTTGTGATTAAGGGTCCGTTTGGTGCAGCTTGTGCGTTTCAGGATAACCAGGTTATCCTGAAACGCGGCCCTCGGGCCGACCGCAGGTGTCGACCTGCAGCCTGCGTTTAGTGTAAAAACTCAAATGCAGTTTTGGATAAGCTGATGAAACGCGCGAACCGAACAGTACGGAGGCGTTTTGAAAACGTCGCCCGCACTTATAAGCTG
>NW_018221323.1:0-1519 GCF_001263595.1 Phalaenopsis equestris
CTATATTTAAATGTTATCGTTGAATTTGTGTCTGATTTTTTTCGACGTTAAATTGAGAGTCGGTAATTTTATTTTTGTCAAATTTACATCGAAATATTCTGACACAAATAATTTGCGTCAGTTTTTGTGTCGGATTTGTTTATTCTTAATGTGCGTCAAAATTTGCATCTGGAATTATCTAGCTATGAAACTTAGTGTCGGATCACCGTCTCATATGCATTGGAAAATATCGTTCAACAACAACAAATTATTGTAGATGTAGCGTTTGGTTTTGCATCTGGAAACGAATGTAAATCAAACAAAAACCTATAATATACAAAAAAAAATTAGAATATCAATTATATTTCATAACTTGCTCACAAACATATTATGCATCATAGACCACATTAAACATAGTCATATTACATATCAAATCTCTAAACAATATCTTTAATAAAAGGAAGATATTATTACAAATCATTCCAAATAAGAACAGTAAAGTTAAACAAAAAAATTTCACAAAAAATGTTAACATAATGCTTACAAATAAAAGAAAAAAAAAACTACTCATCATCTCCATCCTCCTCCTCCTATGCAGATGTCATCGGCTGCTTGTCCCAGCTATTTGCTAAAGTCTCTGACATGCATGCAGATGTCATCGGCTACTTGTCCCAGCTATTTGCTAAAGTCTCTGACATGCACACTATAACGTCCTCCACTCTATGTTGGCCTTGCAGCATCTACTCGTGCAACTGGCGAATCTCTTCATTCATTGAAAACACTTGTCTGATAAGAGCCTTCTGGTTTAGCTATGAGGAGCTCGGGGAAAGAAAAATGGGACCACGAGAGAGCTCAGCCTCGGAGATTATGCCCTTCAATCCAATGTCATAAACCCTCCCCCATCTTCTTTACTGCAGCCTATGTTCAAAGATCATACTTGGGCTGCGTAGTGGTAGACTGACCACCACTATTATTGACATCAGTTTGGGTTAGAGTGGCTAAGTGTCTCTTCCGAAGCTACTCGAACTCCTCCTACATAATGAAAACCAGTATTTAATTAAGACTTTCAACAGTTATAGTCAAAATAAACTTTTAATTTAAGGTTTTCAACTTACAACAACTCAGAGGGAATGCTTTGAGACACACTACGTAGTCCCTGAGCACTAATGAGTTCATACATGTAGCTCCGCAATAGAGGGAGCACGGCTAAACTCTTTAGCATGTGTAGCATATACAAAAGAATAGAACTAAAAAATTACTCCAAAAGTTGAGTTAATTTTAAATATCTAACAAAACCTAGCCAACCTCTTTTAGTTCTCCATATGGGGGACTGATCCAGCAATATGGAGCGTAGCTCTCCTGGCTTCCTCTGTTGCCTGATTCGCTCAGTTCGTCTACCTCCTCCTCTCGTAATCAAGAGAGGCCCAAGCCATGGTCAATTGACCCCAAAGACACTCACCAATCCAGGCAAGTTGATATCCCCTCTAGCAGGCTATCGTCAACATGTCGGCAAGCCGATGCTTGCCCCAAATCTCAAAGA
>NW_018221324.1:0-903 GCF_001263595.1 Phalaenopsis equestris
GTGGTGATAGAGAATAAGCTCGAGAGAGAGGAGAAAAGTTATGGAGGGAGGGACAATGAGACACATAGAGGGAGTGAGTGAAGGAGGGAGGGAGATTGAATAAACTAAGAGAAAGAGAGAGAAGACTATTAATAGGGATAAGAGAGACAGCAGGAAAGAATAGAAGAAAGAGTGAGAGAGATAGATTGAGAAAGCAAGTGAAAGAGACAAAGAGAGGGAGGTGGAGAGAGGGAGAGAGGAGAGAGCGAATATAAGAGGTAAAGAGGAAGTGAGAGAGATTATGAGGGGAGAACAAGGGAGAGTGATATATAAGAGGTAGGGGAGATATAGAGAGAGTGAGGGATAGAGAGAGAATAAGATACTTATGGAGTGAAAGAAACGAGATGGAGGGTCAGAGAGGGAGAAAGAGAGTGATGGGAGAGAGAGATTGAACAAGATTGAGAGAGGGAGGGATGAAGGAGTGAGAGGAATTGGGAGTGGGGGATAAAGAGGTAAAGAGAGTTGGAATAGAAGGGAGAGAGATTGGTATAGTGTGGAGCGAGATGGGGTGAGAGAGAAGAGAGAGAGCGGGAGCGAGTGAGGGAGAGCAGGTGAGAGAGAGATGGGGTGGGAGAGATGAGAGAGAGCGAGAGCGAGTGAGGGAGCGGGCAATGAGGTAAGTGATAGAGAGCTCTAGAGAATGGATAAGTGTGAGGGAGACACAAAATGAAAGAGAAGGAGAGGGTGATAGCAATAAGGCGAGAGAGAGAAAGACGGAGAGAAGGAGAAGGTGTGAGACAGAGTAGGGTTAGATGGAGAGGTTGAGGCATATATAAAGTGGGAGATGGAGCTATGGAAAGATAGAGACCGGTGAGAGAGACAAACATAGTGGAAGAGATAGGAAGAGGGAAATAGAGGGAAAGA
>NW_018221324.1:1989-2555 GCF_001263595.1 Phalaenopsis equestris
GAAGGAGAGAGAGAAACTGTATGAGAGATCATAGGGAGAGTAGAGATGGGAGGGAGATGGAAATAGGGAGAGGAAAGGAGATAAAGAGGGGAGAAAAAGGGAAGTAGGGAAGGAGTGTTTGGTGGTTGGAATGAGGAAAAGATAAAGAAAGAGACAGAGACTGGGTCAGAGGGCATAAAGGAGAGAGATATGGTGAGCGAGAGAGAAAAAGCGAGTGACGGAGAGTGAGATAGTCATAGAGAGTGAGAGAGAAGATAAGAGAGAGATAGAGTAAGAGAGTGGTAAAAAAAGAGGGAGGGAAGGAGAGTGAGATAACGAGATAAAGGATGTGAAAGATGGAGAGATCATAGGGAGAGTAGGGATGGGAGAGAGAGGGAAATAGAGAGAGGAAAGGAGATAAATAGGGGGAAAAATGGAAGTAGGGAAGGAGTGTTTGGCGATTGGAATGATGGAGAGATAGAGAAAGAGACAAAGAGTGGGAGAGAGGGCATAAAAGAGAGACATGGTGAGAGAGATAGAAAAAGAGAGTGACAGAGAGTGAGAGAGTCATAGAGAGTGAGAGAGAA
>NW_018221324.1:2634-5463 GCF_001263595.1 Phalaenopsis equestris
GAGAGAAATGGAGAGATAAGAGAGCGAGTAGGGGTGGGAGGGAGAGGGAACTAGAGAGAGGAAAGGAGATAAAGAGGTGGAAAAAAGGGAAGTAGGGAAGGAGTGTTTGGAGGTTAGAATGAGGAAGAGATAGAGAAAGAGACAGAGAGTGGGAGAGAGGGTCTCTCCATTTTTTCTCCATTTCTCTTATCTCTTCTTTTTACTCACTCTAGCTTCTACTCCATATCTTCTTTCGCTTTTCTTTATGTCTTTTGTACTTTCTTCTCTTTCTCTCTCTTGTTGTTCTCCTTTTCTCACTCTTCTGTGTCCCACTCCTAGCTCTCTATCTCCATCCCTCCCTCTCTCGCTTTCTCTCACATTATCTTTTTTTGAGACTCTAACTCTTTGAATCTTCTCTTGCTTCTCTCTCTTCTCTCACTCCCTTTATTTCTATAAGCTTTTACTCTCTCTCTCTCTTCATGCTTTCTCTCCCCTTTCTTTTAGTTTATATTGCTTCTCTCTCACTTTCCCTTTTGGCCTCATTTCTCTTGCTCTCATTATTTATATCAATCTCTTACTCTCAATCTTCTTTTTCTCTCTTTATTTTTCACTCTCTCAACCTCTCTCTCCCTCTCTTAATCTCTGTCACTCTGTCTACCTTCTCTCTTTTACTCCCCTTCTCACTTTATCTCTCTCGCATTCTACATCATTTGCACTCTCTCTCTCTTTAACTCAATCCCTCTCTCTCTCCCACTTTCACCATTCCTCTTTTGCACTCTCTATCTCTATCTTTCACTCCATCCCTCTCCCTCTCCAACTCTGTCTCCATTTCTCTCTCTATCTCTTCTCTTTCTACTCAGTTGTCTCTTCCACACTATCACTCTCTATCTCTCCCATTTTCTTTTTCTCTCTTTACCTCTCTTACTTTCTTTCTCTCTCAATCTCTTTCCTCTTCCATCTCTCACTCTCTTTCTCTCTCCTGCCCTCCTTTTGTTCTTTCTTTCTAATTTCATCACTTAATCTTTCTCTCCCTCTCCCCCCATGTCTCATCACTCTATCTTTATCCTTCTCCTCTCCCTTCCTATCTTCATCCCCCTTTCCCTCCTTCGCTCTCTTTACCTCTTTATCCCTCCCTCTCCCTATCTCTCTTATCTCTATTATCTCTTGTCTTTGTTAATGTTTCTTTCTATTTCCGTGCCTCTCCCTCTCTCTTACTCTCTCACTTGGGCTCTCTCTTCTCACCATCACTCCTAGGTATCTCTCTATCTATCTTTTGTAGTCCCACTCTCTTTCACTCACGCCCCTCTTTCTCTCTATCTTTTCATTCTTTGAATCTATTTCTTTTCTCCCCTTTACTCACTCTCATCATCCTCTCTCCCTTATCCCTCTCTAACACTCTCTTTCTCCCTCTGTTTCTCTCTTATTATCATTCTCACTCTATATTCTTTCTCTCTCACTCGCTATTTCTCTATATCTCTCCCCCATTCTAATCGTCAAAAACTCCCACCCAACGTCCCTCCTTCTCCCCCTCTCGTTCTCCCTTCTTCTCTTTATTTCCCTCACTTTCTTCTCTTAAACCTTTATTTGTCTCTCCCTCCCATTCTTTCACTCTAATTCTCCCTCTTTCTCTCCCTCTCTTTTTCATTCTCTCTTTCCCATCTCTTTCACTCCACCTCTCCTGCTCTCTGCAATCTCTTCTCTTTCTCTCACTCTCATTTTCTCCCTCTCTTTCTCAATCTCTCGCCTTTTCTCCCTTTTTCACGCTCTTGCTCTCCCTCTATCTCTCTCTCTCAGTCTCGTCTCTTTATCTCTCCCTACCTCACTCCCCCACTTGGCCTATTCATCACCCACAGCCTTTCACTCTCAGCCTCTTATCGCCCTCTTCCTAGCTCTCTCTCACACCTTATTGCTATATCTCTCTCCCTTTCTTCTAAACTCTCTCCCTATCTCCTATCCTTTCTCTCTTTTTCATTTACTTTTACTCAATTTCTTTCTCTCTCTCTCACCTATTCTTCGTCACTCTCTATCACTTTCTCTCATCTCTCCCACCCCTCTCTCTCGCACTCTCTACCTATCACTCTATGTCTTAAGCCATTGTTCACATCTTTCTCCCTCACTCACACACACACTCTCTCTCCATCTTCTTATTCCTCTCTCTCCCTCTCTCACACACACTCTCTCCCTCCCTCCCTCCCTCAATCTCTCTTGCTCACTTATCTTATTCTTTCTATCCCTCACTCTATCCTAATCTCTCCTCCCTCTTTTTCTCCCTTACTTTATCTCTCTCCTTTCATCTCTCCACCTTCCTCTTTGTGTCTCTCTCACTCACTTGAGCACTCTAACTTTCTCACTTTCTCTCCTTCTCTTTTATAATCTCCTTCTTAATCTTCTCTCTATCAGTCCTCTCTCTCTCTCTCCACTCTCTTCCCATCCCTCCCTCCTTACTTCCTCTCTATGTGTCCACTCTCCTTCCCTACCTCACTATTTACCTCTATCGCTTTGTCTTTCTCTCTATCGTTCTCTCCCTCTTATTTTCTTTCTTACTCTACCAACTTTCTCTCTCACTCGCTTGCTCTCTTTTCCACTCCCTATCTCTCTTTCATTCCAACCCTCAAAAACTCCCTACCTATGTCCAACTTTCTCCCCCTCATCTTTTTTCCTTTTTTTATTTCCCTCACCCTCCTTTCTCTGCTCTCTTTATCTTCTTCAAACCATTCTCTCTCTCACTTTCACTTTTTCTCTCTTTATCTCTCCTTCTCTCTCTCAATCTCTCTCACCCTGTCTCTCTATTCTCTAATTCTCTCTCTCCTTCTCACCCTCTCATTCTCTTTCCCGCCCTCTATCCCTTTG
>NW_018221324.1:6770-7337 GCF_001263595.1 Phalaenopsis equestris
TCTCTATCTATTTCTCAAGCTACACCTCATTAAAACCCTCAATCGCTTCCTCTCTACGTCCCTTTTTCTCCTCTTCTCTATCTACTTTCCTCTCTCTCTATTTCCCTCGCCTTTCCTTCTCTACTCTCTCTACCTTCTCTCATACATTTTCTCTTATCTTTCTCTCTCTACCTCTCATATTCTCTCTCAGTTTCTGTAACCCTCTCTCCCCTTCTCTCCCTCTCTTTCTCTTTTCCTCTCTCTTTCCCTCCATCTATCTCTCTCTCAGTCTACCTTTGTCTCACTCTCTTTCTCTCGTCTCTCTATCTTCTCTACCCTAATCCCTCCCTTACTCCCACACTCTCTCTGTATCGCTCTCGCTCCATCTTTCACATCCTTTACCTCATTATCTCACTCTCCTTCCGTCCCTCTCTTTTACAACTCTCTTGCTCTATCTCTCTCACTCTTTATAACTCTCTCACTTTGTCTCTCACTTTTTCTCTTTTGCTCTTCATATCTCTCTCTTTTATGCCCTCTCACCCACTCTCTATCTCTTTCTCTATCTCTCCCTCATTCCAACCGTCAAAC
>NW_018221324.1:7451-8315 GCF_001263595.1 Phalaenopsis equestris
TTTCCCTCTCGACCTCTTTCAATCTTTCTTCTCTCTCTTTTTTTACTCTCTCTTTCTCTCCTTTTGTTTTCCCTTTTTCGCTCAATTTCTATCTTTCTTTCTCTTTCTCTAATTTCATTTCTTGCACTCTCTCACTTGCACTCCCTCAGATGCTCTTGCTCTCTCTCACCTCTTCGACAGCCCTCTTTTGCAATCTCTATCTCTCTCTCTCTCTCTCTCTCTCCATCTTACCTCAATCTTTCTCTCTCTCCCCCTCACACTCTCTCTCCCCCCCCTCAACTCTCTCTACCTCCCTTCATCCCTCACTTTATCTCTCTCTCTCCCTCTCTCATACTCTCTCCCTCCCTCTCTCATACTCTCTCCCTCCCTCCCTCCTTGCCCAACTCACTCTATCTCTCCCTCACTCTCCTTCGTTCTGTCTGACCCTTCCTCTCTTTTCTTTTTCAACACTTATCATACTCTCTCTATCGCTTTCTCTTTTACCTCTCTCCCTTACCTCTCTACATATCTCTCTCATTCTTTTCCCTTCCTGTATCTCTCCCCCACTCTTTACCTTTAATCTCTCTCTCCTCTTAACCTCCCTATCTCAGTCTCTCTAACTTGTTTGTTTACTCTCTCTCTCACATTCTCCCTCCTTCATTCTCTTGCTCTCCTCTTCTCTCTGTATTAATCATCGCGCTCTCAGTCTTACTCTCTTCACTCTCTCTCTTCTCTCTGTATTAATCACACTCTCTCTGTCTCACTCTCCCTCCCTCCTTCACTTCCTTTATGTCTTTTCTTGCTCTTACTTCCTCCCTCTCTTTCTACCTCTCACTTGCTCTATCCCTCTCTTATCATCTCTCCAACGCCACATTCCTCTCCCAC
>NW_018221324.1:8474-10829 GCF_001263595.1 Phalaenopsis equestris
CATTTTCTCTTATCTTTCTCTCTACCTCTCATATTCTCTTTTAATCTCTTTCGTTATTTCTTCACTTTTTTTTTACTCTTTCGTGCATTCTCTCCCTTTTTCCACTTTCCCTCTCTATTTCTATCTTTTTATCTCCTCACCTATCCCTCTCTCTCTCACCGGTCTCTATCTTTCCATAGCTCCATCTCCCACTTTATATATCCCTCAACCTCTCCATCTCACCCTACTCCCTCCCCCACCTTCTCCCTCTCTCCGTCTTTCTTTCTCACACCTTATTTCTATTACCCTCTCCTTCTCTCTCCTTTTCTGTCTCCCGCTCACTTATTCATTCTTTAGAGCTCACTATCACTTAACTCATACCCCGCTCCTTACTTGCTCTCGCTCTCTCTCATCTCTCCCACCCCATCTCTCTCTCACCTGCTCTCCCCCACTCTCTCCAGCTTTCTCTCATCTCTCCCACCCCATCTCTCTCCACTCTATATCGATCTCTCTCCCTTCTATTCCAACTCTCTTCGCCTTCACCTCTTTATACCCCTCTCCTACTCCCTCTCACTGCCTCTCTCTTCCTCCCTCACACTGTTCAATCTCTCTCTCCCATCACTCTCTTTCTCCCTCTCTAACCCTCTGTCTCATTTCTTCCTCTCCATACGTATCTTATTCTCTCTCTATCCCTCGCTCTCTCCATCTCTCCCCTACCTCTCGATATACCACTCTCCCTTTTTCCCCCTCTCTTAATATCCCTCTCTTTCTCTTTACCTCTTATATTCTCTCTCTCCTCTCTCCCTCTCTCCACATCGTTCTCTTTGTCTCTTTCACTTGCTTTCTCAATCTATCTCTCTCACTCTTTCTTCTATTCTTTCCTGCTGTCTCTCTTATCTCTATTAATAGTATTCTCTCTCTTTATCTTACTTTCTTTACTCTCTCTTCCTCTTTCTATCACTCCCTCTCTCCGTCTCACTCTCCCTCGCTTCATCCCTTTTCACCTCTCTCGCAAGATTATCCTCTATCACCATGCTCAAATTCTCTCACACTTTCCTTTTCTCTCTCCCTCTGTTTCTATCTCTCTCCCGAGCTCTTTTCTCATTCTCTACATCTCACTCTCCTTCCCTCCCTCCTTTCCCCCTCCTTCCCCCTTATCTCTTTGACCTTCTCTATCAGTCGCTCACTCTCCCCCTCTCTCGCTCAACCTTTCATCTCTCTCTTTCTATTCAATCTTCTCTTTCTTTCCCTCTCTCTCCCACTCTCTGTACTCACTCCCTCCCTACTCTCTCATCTCTCTCCTGTCTCTATATATTTACTTTCATCTCTCTCTCTCTCAATTCTTTCTCCTTTCAAAAAATCTCTCTTTCTCCCTCCAACTCTCTCTCTCACTATTACTGTCAGTTTTAATTTAACCTCCTTATTTGTTTCTCCATCCCTCCCTAATTACCTCTCTCTCTTCTCTCTCTCCCCCACTCTCTTTTTCCCTCTCATCCCCTCTCTTCCTCCCTCCTTCCCTTTCTATCTAGCTTGCTCTCACCCACACACTCACTCAGTTGTTCACATTTTTTGTGTCTCTCTTAAGTGTGCTCCCAACCATTCTCTCCTCCCCTCTATCATTTATTTGCTGACCATTGCTTGGCTCTCCTTCTCTCACTCTCCATTTCTCTCTTTTTATCTCTCTCTCCCTTGCCCTCTCTTTTTGCTCTCCTTGTCTCTTTGATTATATTTCTTTGTATTCTCTTCTCTTCATACACCTTGATGCCCTCCCTTTCACTCTCCTTCTCCCTATCTTGCCCTCCCTCTCTCTTATTCTCTCTCTCCCTTAGTTTCTTATCCATGTCTCTCAAACTCTATCAAACTCTATTCTCTACCTTCCCCACTCTTGCAATCTCTTTCACACAATTTCTCCATCTTTGCTCCCTCCCATTTTTCCTCCCTTGTTCTCTTTCTTCTCTCATCTTCCACTCTCACACTCTCTCCCATATCTCTCATTCTTTCTCCCCCTCCATCCTATGTCCTTCCTTACATACTCTCTATTCTCTCCACTCTCTCTTCTCTTTTATGTATCATTTCTCCTTTCTCCTTCTATCTTCTCTTTTTATCTCTCACTCCCACTCACTTTATTTCCTTCTCTCACTCTCTCACTCTATCTCTCATCTCTCTTACTTTCTCTATAACACTCCCCCTTCTATCCCTCTTGATTTATCTTTTTCATGGTGTCTCTCCACCTTCTAACCTTCTTGCTCCATGTTTTTGTGGTCTCTCTCCCTCCCTCGCACCCTTCGACCCATACTCCCATTCTTCTCCCTCTGTCTCTCTCTCACTTCTCATCCTATCTTTCTAGCGATTTTCACTCTCCCTCTATCACAATCT
>NW_018221324.1:10982-12407 GCF_001263595.1 Phalaenopsis equestris
TCTTTTAATCTTTCTACCCTTTTTTTCGATTCTTTTTCTCTATGTCAATTTCTCCACCCTCCTTGCTTTCTCTCTTCCTCCTCATTTCCAACTATCTCTCAATTTCTATATCTCCCTCCCTCCATCCTATCCTCACTTCATTCTGCCACTTGCTCTCTCCCCTCCCCATCATTATCCATTCCTCTTTCGATCTCTCTCTCCTTATCCTTGTAATTCTTCTCCCTCTCATTCCCTCTTTCTCTATCTCTCTTCATCTCTTAGTATGTCTTACTCCCTCTTTCCTTATCTCTTACTCTCACTTACTTTTCATTCTTCTCTCTCCTTATCTTTGCTTTTTTTAAATTCCATATCTCTCCCCTTTCTCTATATCTCGCTTTTATCATTCATTTTCATCTTTCCATTCTTTCTCTTTCCCCAACTCTCATTCTCTCCTAATGCTTTTTACTCTCTCACTTCCTTCTCTTCCTCTCTCTCTTACCTTTCTCTCTTCCCTCTCTCTTACTCTTGTTTCCATCCTTTTCCCACTCTCTCTCTCTTGCCCATTCTCCCTTTATCTCCTCTCTCTCTCTCTCTAACTTTCATCTATTCCCTTTCTTGCCCTCTGTTTCTTTTACAATCTATCTTCCCATCTCCATTTCTTTTCTCACTCACTCTCTCTCACTTTATCTTTCTCCCTCTTGAGTACACTTATGCACTCTCTCTTCCTACTCTCCCCAGCTCTCTATCACTCTCCCTCCACCTCTCTCTTACTCTTTCTCCTCTCTTCCTCTTTATCTCCCCTCCCTCATGGTCTTTCTCTTATTCTATAACTTTCTCTCTATATCTATTGTGCCAAATCACTTTCACATTCCCTCTCCATCTATTTTGCTAATCTCTCTAGCTCCCTCCCTCTTCCCCTCTCACTTGCTCCTCTCCCCTTTCTTTTCTCTATCTCTTCTTTCTCTCTCCCTTCCTCTATCTCTCTCACTCATGTCCCCATTCTCTCTCCCTCTCCCCTTTCTCTCTATCCCGCTCCCTTTTTTGTACCTCTCTTCTCACTCAACTCTATTACTCTCTCTTTTATCTTATTTTGTCTTACCTTGTCTTGCTCTCAATCCCTTTATCTATCTCTCTCTCTTGCCCTCTCTCTCTCTCACTCTTACACTCTATTTCTTCTCACTCTCTCCCCTCTCCCTCCCACTATCCCTTTCTCACCCTCTCTCATTCTCTCTCCCTCACTCTCTTGCTCTTTCTCTCTCTATATTTTCTCTTCTCCCTTCATATCTCTTTAGTTCTGTCACACTCTACTGAGATCTCTTTTTCTTTGCTCCCTCTATTCTCTCACTCCTTTGTCTTTTTCCCTCTCCTTTCCTCTCACCTTTCCTCAATCTCACACTCCCACTCCATCCTTCCCTCTCTCTCCCATTTTTTCTCCCTTTCTCTCAC
>NW_018221324.1:13323-14853 GCF_001263595.1 Phalaenopsis equestris
TCTCCCTTTTTTCCCTCACTCTATCTCTCTCCCTTCATCTCTCCACCTCCCTCACTCTATTTCTAACTTGCTTGAGCATTTTATCTTTATAACTTTCTATCCTTCTCTCTTATAATATCCCTCTTAATTTTCTCTCTATTAGTCCTCTCTCACTCGCTCACTCATACTCTTTCCACTCTCTTCCCCTCCCTCCCTCCCTCCCTCACTCCCTCTATTTGTTTCTCCCCCTCCTTCCCTCCCCTCCTATTCTTTCTCTCCACTTCTTTTTTTCTTCTCTATTTTTTTATCTCTCTTACTCTATCTACTTTCTGTCTCACTCCCTATCACTATCTCACTCTCTCTTACTTGCTCTCTCATATCCCTCCTCAGCTCTCTCAAATTTTCTTCTTGCTCTAGCTTGCTCTCCCTCTTCTTTCACTCTCTCTATTCTCTTGCTCCCTTTTTCTCTTTCTCGCACTTCCTCTATATCGCTATCTTTCTCTCTCCCACCCCCTCTCTCTTCCTTTATACTATTTTATTTTTGCGACCCTCTCTCTATCTCTCTCTCTTGGCCTCCACCCTTTTTATATATATATTTCCTCCTTCCTTTTTTCTCTCTCTTCCTCATTCTAACACACTCATTCTTCCCCTCTATCTACCTCTTAATCTCCCTTTCATCCATCTCACTCTTATATCTCTCCTCTTTCTCTGACTATCCTTCCCTCCCTCCATCACTACCTTTCTCTCTATTCTATCTCCTCCTCTTCTTTATATTTTCTCTCTCTCACACTCTCTCGCCCTCCCTCCCTCCCTCCTTCCCTCCTTACCTCCTCCCTCTCTATCTCGTTCTTTCACCCTCACTATCCTTCTCTCACCCAATCTCTCTTCCTCTCTCCCTTCTTTTTTCTTTAACTATATCTATCTTCTCTCTTTTATTCTCTCCTTCTCTACCAATCTCTTTCTATCCCTACCACTCTCTCCCTTCTTTCTCTCTACCTATCTCAATTACTTTTTATCTCTCTTGCTCTTTTTTCCTCTCTCTTTCTCTCTTTCAATCCCATGCTCTCCCTTTCTATCACTATCACTCTATCTTTACTGTCTCACTTTCTTCTGTCCCTAATGCCCTCTCTCTTGCCCTCTTAAGATCTCTCTCCCACTCTCTCACTTGCTCTGTCTCTTTATCGCTCACTCCCTCTCTTCCACACTCTTTTTCTCTCCCTTTTTTGTCGCTCTCTCTCTCTCACCCACTATCCCCCAATCTCTCCCTCTCTTATGGACTCTTTCTCTCTCTACTCTACCTCTACCTCACTCTCCCTTATACCCCTCATTATCTTTATTTAACTTTCACCCTTTTTATCTTCCACTCTCTCACCCTCTCTTATGCTGAGTCGTTTACTCTCTCTTTTTTCTCTCTCCCAATATCTCTTTCCTTTTCTATCTATTTGCTTCCTCATCATCTCTCTCACTCTCACTTTCTCTATATCTCTATTGATCTCTCTCTTATCTCACTCACATTTTCCTTACTCTCTCTAACTCCCTCTCGCTCCCTGC
>NW_018221324.1:15732-17028 GCF_001263595.1 Phalaenopsis equestris
TCTCCTCCCTCCTTTCTTCACACTCTCTCTTACTCTCTCCCTCTTTCTCACACAATCTCTCCTCTCTCTATTTCTCTTTTCTCTCTCTTCACCTCTTTCGCCTTCTTTATCTCCCCTTCCCTCTCTCCAGTTCCTTTCTTTCTCTCCTCTCTCTGTGTTTATCCTTCTTTCCCTCCCTCCCACTCTCTTACTCTCTCGCTCCCAAACTCACTTTTTCTTACTCTCTCCCTCTCCCACCACTCTCTCTTCCCCCTTTCCCTCTTCCTCTCCCATCTACTCTCTCCTCCTCCCTCTACCACTTCTACCCTCTTTTCTCTCTCTCTTGTTCTCTCCCTCCCTTCCTTTCTCTCTTCCTCCCTTTATCTCTCCCTCTCTTCTCTCTCTCACTCGATCACTTTCTAATTCTATCCCTTTCACCCCTCTCTTTCTCTCTCCCATTTGTCACTTTATCTTTAACTTCTCTCTCTCCCACTATCACACACTTGTTTGTCTCTATCTTCTCTCATTTTTCTAGCTCTCCCATCAATCTCTTGCTCTCTATTCCCTTATCTCTCTCTCATTTATATGTCCCTCTCTCTCTTCTTCTATCTCAGCATATCTTTGCTCTCCCCATTTCTTCCTTTCTCTCTTATCTTGCTTTCTCTCTCTTTCTCTATCTTTCTGCTTTTCCCTCACTCAAGCCCTCCATCTCTCCTTGACTCCCTCCATCTCTCTCCTTCCATCCTTTCCTCTTTAACTCTCCTTCTCTTTCTCACTCTCTCTCAAACCCCTCTCCCCTTTCATCTCTCTTGTTCTCTCTTTTTATATTCTCTCATTCGGTCCATCCTTTGTCTCACTCTGTTTTGTGCTCTCCCTTTTTCTTGCACGTGATCTCTCTCTCCTTCTTTCCCTCTATCTCATTCTATCTTTGTCCCTCCCTCTCTCACTCTTTTTGTATCTATCCTCTTGCTTTCCTCTCCTTTTCCCTTATATCTCTCTCCTCCTTCTTTCCTGCTTGATCTCCCTCCCCCTCACTCTCTCTCTCTTTCTTTTACTATCACTCACATTCTTATTCCCCCCTCTTCCCTCCCCCCCTCACTTTCTCTTCATCTCTCTCTCTCCCTCGCTCTCGCTTGCTCTCTCTATAATATCACTCTTGCTCTCACACTCTCTCTCTTCTCACTCTCTAAATCTCCTCCCCCTCTCTCTTGATCTCTCTCTTCTCTCTACTCTCTCTCATCCTCCCTCCCACCTTCACTTTCTCTTTCACCATCTGTATAATCCTCATTCACTCTATCTCTTTCTTTCTCTTTCTCT
>NW_018221324.1:17291-18830 GCF_001263595.1 Phalaenopsis equestris
TCTTTCCCTCTCCCTTCTCTTGCTTACTCTTCTCCCTCATTTTTATCCTTACACTCTCTCTTCGTATCTCTTCTTCGGTCCTTTTCCTCACTCAAAAAGTCTCACTCGCTTTCTCAATCTCTCACTCTCACTCTCCATAAGCCCCTCTCCCTCTCAATTTTACACTCTTTGCCTCTCTCTCATCCTCTTCAATTCCCTACCTCTACATTGCTCTCCCTTTCTCCGCTTCTTTCTTTTATTTATATATCTCTCCCTTTTTCTTGTCGTCCCTCTCTCTCTCCAACTCTGTAAGTCTCATTCTTGTCTTTTTCCTATCTCTCTCTCTTTCCCCTTGCCCTTCTTCTCTTACTCTCCCTCCCTCTCCGCCTACCTCTCTCTATCATTTTATGTTTTTCTTCCCTCTCTCTCTTTCACTCCCTCCATATTTCTCTCTCTTACTCCTCTCTCTATCTCATCTGCATCTAGCTATCTCTTTTTCTCTATCTCAATCATGTCTTCCATCACAATCTCACTCTCTCTCATTTGCTCTTCTCTTTTTCTCTCACTAACTCTTCCACTCCTTCTTTCTGAGTCTCTCTCACCTTCTCTTTTACCTCTCTATCTCTTTCACTCTCTATCTCTCTCCATTCCTCTTTCTTCTTTTACCGATCTCTTTCTATATATCTCTCATGCTCTGTCTTCCTCTCCTTCTTTACCTCATTCTAATTCTCTCTCTTTATCTTTCTCCCTCCATCTGGCTCTATTACTCTCTCTGTCACTTTATCCCTCCCTCTCTCCATATCTTGCTCTCTCACCCTCTCTTTTATTATCTCTCTTGCTCTTTTCTCTTATTCTTTGTCACTTGCTCTCTATCAATTTCACTTCTTGCTCTATCTCTCTCCCCACTCCCACCCGCTCCCTCTTTCTCTATCTCTCTATCCCTACCCCACTCTAACTCCATACACATTTCCAAAACCTCTCAAAATTTATCTTTAATCATTCTTCTCCTTCTTCCCCTCCAACCCTTTCTTTAACTCTCTCTTTTTTTGTTTCCTATCTTTACCCAGTCGTCTGTATCTGCCTCTCTCTTCCTCAATTTAACTCTCTCTCCCTCTACCTTTCTTGTTCACTATAACTCTCCCTCCCTTATATCCATCATTCTCTCAATCTTTCTTTCTTAGTTACTTTATCTCTCTTTTTCTCTCTCAAACCTCTCTTTATTCTCCCTCTAACTATCTCTCTCTCTTTCTTGATCTATCCCTCTCCATATCTCCCTACATCTCCCTTTCTCTTTTCCTACTATCTCTTCTTTCCTCTCTCGCTCTCTCTCATTATCTTCATCTCTCTCTCACTAATTCTAATGCTCTGTCTCCCTCTCTCCCTCGCTCTCACTCTCTCTTTCTCTGTTTACATCTCTTGGTAGCAAGCGTTATCCTTTCCCTCTTCACTGTCTCTCACTCATTCTATATCTTTCTCACTTCCTCACTTCTCTGTTTACATCTCTTGGTTGCAAGCGTTATCTTTTTCCCTCTGCACTCTATCTCACTTCCTCGCTCTCTC
>NW_018221324.1:19037-20450 GCF_001263595.1 Phalaenopsis equestris
CTCCCTTCCTCTCTCTCTTAAGATCTCTACTTTGTGGTCCTCTCTCTATTTCTTGTCCTCACCCAAAATTTTTCTCTTACTTCCCTCTATATTGTTCATATTTCTCTCTCCCCTTCCCTCCCACTATCTCTACTCCCATTCCACCCTCTATCTCACTCGTGCTCTATATTTCTCCTTGACACAATAGCTTCCACTATCTATCTCTCTCTCTCCTTCTCCCTCTCTCTCTCTTTTCACGCTCCCTCAACCTTCTCTCCACTATTTCTATAACCTTCTCTACTTATTTCCCCTCTCTTTCTCTCTCTCAATATCTCTTTATCTCTCTCCCTCCCAATCCTATTTTTGCTCGATTCTCTTGCTATTTATTCCTCTCGGTTCCAATCTCACTAATTTTCTCCATCCCTTTTCTCTCTCTTCTCTATCTCTATTTTCTCTCTTGTCCCCTTTCATGTCCTCCCTCTCACTCACTCGATCACTCCCTTCCTCCCACACTATTGCTCGCTCCTAGCCTCACTCCCTTTCTTCATCTTTATTTCTCTCTATATCCTTGTTTAATTATCTTACTATCTCTCCCGTCATTATTTTCTCCCCTCGCTCTTCCTTCTCCTCCCTCTCTCACTCCCTCTTACTCTCTCTTCTCTCCCTATCTTATTCTCTCTGTCAATCTCTTTATTTTGCTGATATCTTTCTTATTCTCACTCTCTCTCAGTCTTCCTATCTCTTCTTTTTCATTCACTATACCATTCTCTCACCATGTCTTCCCTATTGTTATCTCTTGCTCCTCTCGCTCTTTTTCCCTTTTTCACTCCTCCCCCCCTTCCTTCTTTCTCTCTCCCTTAATTATTTTGTCTTTCTCTTTCACTCCTCCCACTCTCTATCACTCGTGATCTCCCTCTCCTCTCTATTCTCACCCTCTCCCCCTCTCCCTCTCTATATTACTGATTCTCCCTCCCTTCTCTTTCTACCTCTCTCACCATTCCTCTCCTTCTCTCCCTCCCTCACTTCATCTTTATTTTTCTCTTACTTTCTCACTCTCCCACTAGTTTTACCACCCTCTCACTCCCTCTCGCTTCTCTCTCACTATTTCTTTCTCACTTTCTCTAGCTCTCTCCCTCTTTCTGTCTCATCTCTCTCACTATTTCTTCCTCCTTTTCTAGCTCAATCTTCATTTTCTCTGCTTTCCATCTCTAGCTCTATTCCACTCTCCCTATCTTTCTCACTCTCGCTCCTTATTACTCTCTCTTTCTCTTACTCTCTCTCACTCTCTCCCTTTCATTGCCTGTCCATATTTCCCTTTCTCAATCTTCTCATAGATTCTCCTTCCTTTTCTCTTTTCTCCTACGCTCTTCTTTTCCTCTCACCCACTCTCTCAGTCTACTTCAATCTAATAATGTCTCTCTATTCAAGTCATTC
>NW_018221324.1:21616-22405 GCF_001263595.1 Phalaenopsis equestris
ATAAGCAAAGAAAGAGAGGGAAGTAGAGTGACAGAAAAAAGAGCAAGAGAATGATAAATAGAGAGAGACAGAGGGGGAGAGAAAGATAAGAGAGAGAGGGAGCAACAATAAGAGAGAGAATGAGAGAAATACAGAGAGATGAGAGACTAAGGGAAGAAAGAGCAAGAGCAGGAGTGAGTGAGTGAGAAAGGAAGACATTGAGTGAGAGAGAGGGAAGGGAGAGAGGGAAGTGAGAAAGAGGAGAAGAAAAAGTGAGGGAGTATCGAGAGGGTTAAGGAGAGAAAGGGAGGGTATCTCACTCTTGTATCTATCTCTCACTCTTTCTGTCCCTCTCTCTCTCTCCCTCTCTCGCTCTCTCCCACTATCTTGATTCATTCTTCCTCAATTCTCTCTTTCTCTCTATCTTCCTCTTTCCTCTCTCTCCCTCCCCCACTCTCACCCTATCTCTCGCATGCCTTTCTTCTCTCTTCCTCCCTCACTAGCTTTCTCTTTTTATCTCTCTCTCCCTCTCCCACCCTTCCTCTTCTCTTACACTTTTTTTTATCATCTCATTTTTGTTCTCTCTTTCCTTCTCTCACTCACTCTCTTTCATTTTCTAAATCACTGCGCTCTAACATTTTCCTTTGCTTCCTCTCTCTATCTTACTTTCTCTTAATCTTTCTCATCTCTCTCTCCTTTTCTCTCCCTCCCACTTTTTTAATCACTCCTGCTCTCTCTTTCTCCCTTTGTATATCTAACTCATTCTGACTCTCTGCCTCTCTACTATTCTCTTTGTCATATTCTCTCTCT
>NW_018221325.1:0-467 GCF_001263595.1 Phalaenopsis equestris
TGGGTGGGTCGGGTTTGGCGTTAGTCACACTTATTATAGAATTCCAATTTTTCTTTTGAACTAGGCCTAACTTTAAGAAAGAAATATCATCCCTTGTTGACAACAACCAAACAACCAAACATGAAAAATTACAAGAAAAGTAAAGTTAGGTATCACACCTGAATTACAGAGGCACGATCCTATACAATTTTGAAGAAACACAAAAGTAATTTGACCATTGTTTTTCACTACTTTTGTTTTCTACAAACTTTGATGGATATAAGAATTTTTTTTTATGTTTTTTGAATCACGCTGAACTAGGTTGAAATAGCTCGTAAACTGTAGATTCACCTTTTTGAATTTGTTTCTTAACGTAATTGCACGCACTTGATATGCGGTACTCTTGCAAACCGATTATTATTTTGACATGTATACTTGAATGAAGTGGCCGCATGCTTCACACCAATTTTGTAGTCATCAGTGGTGTT
>NW_018221326.1:0-362 GCF_001263595.1 Phalaenopsis equestris
TAGTTTTCCAAGCAACTGGACCAAATTAGTGATTTAATCTGTCACATTAAAATCTTCAATTTTGCGTCAATCAAAGTATATTTTCCTATTTATTTGCACGCAACCCCATGAACTACATTCTCACCCATGAAATTGAATGTGACTCTTACATTGTTGTAAAAAGCATAACCCTTTCAGATCTTATATTTCTCAACAAATTTTAACATTTTAATTGACCAGATCGAAAAGTAAATGAAGATCAGAGTTCAAATCCTCATAATTTATTGACATTTAAATCCTTACATAATAAAATTAATTCTTTATAAAATCATATTTCATTGCAGGGAGAAAGATAAAGAAGACTACTCAGAATGCGTGAGAAT
>NW_018221327.1:0-272 GCF_001263595.1 Phalaenopsis equestris
AATGAATAAGCCTCATCAAAAGGTTTTGACATTAGGAACCACCAGCTGCAGCATCTATAATCGATCCAAGAGATTCCACAAATCCATTATAAAAAGTTTGAATTATTAACCAATCTAGTAACGAATGGTGAGCATACTTCCTAAGAAGATCTTTAAATCTCTCCCAAGCTTCATATATTGACTCTCCATCAATCTGATAGAACAATGTTATGTCATTTCTTAGTTTAGCAGTTTTGGATGGAGGGAAATATTTAGATAGAAATTTCTGTGAA
>NW_018221328.1:0-12242 GCF_001263595.1 Phalaenopsis equestris
AATTAATTGGAATTATGAATCACTTATATCTAATTAGGCCAAGAAAAAGAAAAAAAAAAAGGAGCAATTGAGTATTTTTTCCTGCAATTCAACTATCTTTTGCAAAGAAAAAAAAAGATCAAAATCAAGAAAATTGAAGCATCAGTAAAAAAATAAATAGAAAGAACAAGTCCATATATTAGGAAAAGCGATCACCAAAGTAAAGAAAATTCATGCACCGTAGTAGCACAAGAAGAAATCATTTCACCAAAGTTCTCTCTCTCACTTGCATTGTACCATAAAGAATTTCACATCCAACAACTACCACCACACAACAACATGCCTTTATGCCACTACGTGGGGTCAGCTATGTGAATCATTTTTGTCCATCGGGTCCAATTGAGTGTCATATTTTGATGAAAAGAATAAATAGCACACGATTCAAGTTTTTCATCTATTTATAATCATCAAAATACCTAGTCAGCTACCTCTAAATTGGTTCAATTCTAATCCCATAATCACTAAAAAGTTGGCATGATCATGCTTGCTGAGTTCTAAAGGAAAATCCAAATACATCCATCCCTTTTTATCTAATGCAAGATAGGAACAACATAGGTATGACAAAACTTTCAATAAATCTCACACTAAATAGAGAACTGCCTTTAGTAAAGCTGTGAGCATATAAGCCACATCAGCTGTAGAGCCTAATTTCCAATACTATAAATAAATAATACATATCTTGTTCCCAATCAACAAAATCATTAGTTGAATCCCCAATAGACATATCCAGTGATTTGCAATTGCTTCTGGCGCATGAACGCCCAACGACATATCCCATGAAATTAGATTTAAATCGAATCATAGAAAATTATATTAAGACTAGAAGCAATATATAAAGAGCATATGCCATTCTCATAAGCTACATTATAGACATCCTTAGCTTAGAATTAATTGAAATTGAAATAACAAAACAAAATAAAAAAAAGTTGTTCAGAAAAATTTATCTTTAATGAATTTAGTATTTGATATTTTTTATCACGAGAAATCATTTTTACCTGAAAAGCAATCATGAGACATCATGACAGACTATCATAAACAAGTCTGTCATGATAGTGCACAAGTTATTTATGAAATCAAAATTCATAAGGGAAAAAGTTTCATCACCTAAAATGATATACAAAATAAACTATGTAAATTTGTTTGGCAAAATGTTGACCACAGTTCAAAGAAGATGAAAAAAGAGACGAATCTAAGGCTTAACAATAAGTTCATAAAATAAGGTCTAACCTATAACATAAAGGATTGCATTAATGCCAGAATTTCTTGAAAATTTTAATCCACTGAAAATTTTTAAAAACCCCATCTTTCCTTCATTTAATTTATTAAAATTTGTTGAAGAATGCCTTCCCAATTTAAATGCACAAACGGAGATGAAAAAAGAGACGAATGTAATACTTAACAAGAAGTTCATAAAAAAATGATAACACAAAGGATTGCATTAATGTCATACTTTCTTGAGCAATTTAATTTATAGTAAATAATTTTAATAATTGTTAAATTTTCAATAACCCCATCTTTCCTGCATTTAATTTCTTAAATTTTTTTGAAGAATGCCTTCCCAATTTAAATGCACAATGACTTTATCATCAGATTTGAATTCGATATATGGCTTGTTCACAAAAGCAAAAGACTTATAATTGCGATAATCAGAAGCCTTTTGTTTTGTAAATTTTTTTCATATAAATCATTCAAATGACGTGTAAATGATTATACAAATGCACTAAGCCAATACTCTATAAGAAGCTCTACACGAGTTATAAGCTTTCTAGTTTGAAATCCTATAAAAAAATCAAATGGCTCATTCTTAGAACTATTATTAACAAAATTGCACGCAAACTCTATCACGGGAAATATCAAATCTCAACTAGATCTATAATCTTTTATCAAAAAACAAAACAGATTACTGCAACACCTACTAATCATCTTACTTTATCCACCAATTTAAGAATGAGAAGCAATTGAAAGTTAAAGTTATCTTTCTATCCAACAAATCCACCATGTAATTTTAAATTTAAAAGATTCAACAAAGATAAATAAAAAATGTAAAGATGAATACTATTAAATAAAAAATAATCTCTAAGCATAACTAATATTTTTTTTAATTTGATTAAAAATAATCACCCAAACTGCATTGAATTTAAATCAATAGATTTATTCTCAACTCTAGCACAATGGATAGGGACAAAAGCATCTTCTATATATACTCAACCCATTTATCATGTATTTGTCTAACTTTTTATATAAACAACAGAATAAAGTATAAACTCTTTAGGCAATAACTAATATCTCTCGAAATGGAAAGCCTACAAAACATTTTCATAATCATAAGTTGGATGTTACTAATTAATTTCATTGAATTTCTCTAAAAAAGTTAACGAGATACTCTGATTAAAATAAACTTCAATACCTACACTAGACGTGCTGAAAGAATCCTTATATGCTTAATATTAAAACCAACCATTTTAGGTGTAGGTGTATTTGTAACCCTCTCCTTGACCTAAAAGAAGGGGTCAACAGAATCAACCCATTTAAACTCTTCATTCACAAAGATATTTGGAAATTAGCGATATTTGGAAATTGGAGACATGACAATACTACCCCTCACTAAATCATCTATAAACAATATTCATTCTATGAAAATTTCAAATTTTATGATATCAAAAGGTGTTAGTCCACTATGAATTGCCTTAACATTATTAGAATGAAAAAAAAACATTCATCATCATACATATATAAATCCTGAAGGATGGCAGACGATGCTACAAAATAACATTTCTTCAGATTCATATTAATTTATCAACTTATAAAACTTAAAAAAAAAACTACTCTAAAATGTGCTCAATGATCATCTAATCCTTGCTATAAAACATAATATCATCAAAGTAAGCGAGAGATTTATCGATAAAAGATCGTAAGATAAGATTCCTTATTTATAAAAATAGTAGATACTTTATTTTAACTAAAAGGGAATCACTAGCCATTCATATAATTATATTTTATCTTAAAAGCTATTTTAAAATATCGTCTTCACTTATTCTTAAGTAT
This sequence comes from Phalaenopsis equestris, assembly GCF_001263595.1. NCBI lineage: Eukaryota > Viridiplantae > Streptophyta > Magnoliopsida > Asparagales > Orchidaceae > Phalaenopsis > Phalaenopsis equestris. Next base: position 3,085 of record NW_018221328.1, read on the forward strand.
GATAACAACTTAACTTTTTAATAGCATATAAAGCATATCATCCAACCAAGATAGATGAGATAGAAAGGGTTCTATATATATAATGATAAATTTGTTGATTGTTTTACTATCTACACATATGCTAACTACCATCTTACTTTAGATGTCAATAAAACTAGAACAACATATAAATTCATACTTATTTTAATAAATCTTTTCTCAAGCAAATTATAAATTAGTTTTTTTATGCTCAACATGCTTAGCTTGATTCATCATATCTTGAGGCAAATTGGCTAATGATGATAGCAAATTTAAGCCAATACATGTTGCATGTCCGTAAGTGAGCATCATCAATCAGAGTCTAAATCTGGAGTCTAAATCTCAAGCAGATCATTGAAGTCAATAGCCACCAAAGCATACATCACATATTCTTGTCTCTCAAATTTTCAAATGCATATGAACTCATAATGTGTAATATTTTTCCTTTCATTGAGAGCATTGCATTCTTTTGTATACTAAAATTCACCTTCAGATTTTGTATGTTTTAGAAATACTATCCCATTAGGCTTGAACATGTAAGTATTACAAATTCCAAAATTAATCACATCTAAATCATAAAACCAATTAACTAAAATAACGTGAGCAATATCCATAAGCAACACATTGCCCCAAGTTCTATTAATATAAGAAACTCATTGACTAAAAAATAAATACCTTTGGGAGCAAAAACAACAATTTTGTCAACTTCATATAGTTGCAAAGTTTTAGACACAACAGTCTATAACAGATTTTGACATGATATTCATGTAATTTTCACTATTAATGATAAGATTGCAACGTCTTCTTCATGCTTGAACAATCAAACAAAACTTTATTAAACTCATGGACATCATCATTCTCATCTAACAAATCAAACTCCCAAATCTACCAAATCATCATTCACATCGTCATTCAAAATTATTCAAATCCATAATACAATATGCTACAGGATCTAATTAATCATTAAAATAGACACTTTAATTTAAACCTTTTTGGTTATATTAATTATTTATGTCAATGTTTTAACATCAATGATTTCTATAAACTTTACTATCAAACAACCTATAATACCTAAATTGCTCATTTTTCCCAAAGTTATTCTAGTCTCCTTCTTATGTTAACATTTGAGTAAATGGTTCAACATAATGATTAGACTTCAAATTTATGTGCAAAAACTTGATTGGTTTTAAAATTTTCAGTTCTCTCATTAACTAGATTAATATCCACACATATTTAATTTTGATTATTTAATTATTTATCAAATTGATTAAGTAAAATGGTCAAAATATTATTCCTTTGATGATCCATTAAATTATCTTGATATTGAGTTCCACTTCCAACTGACATAAAGATAAAACTGATGTACTTGATACCAAATTGAAGCATGATATTTAGAGAGTAGGAGATTTTATAAACTAGAGTGATGCATTGAATGTAAATAAAAATAAAAATTTACATATCTAGCACACAATTCGAATGTATTTATATATTTTTAGCGCTTTAAACTTATGCATGAAAAAGTGTACTTCACTTTTAAGAAGGGTTAATAGTGTCATTTTTGATGTGACATTAAAGATTTTGAGTACAACAAACCTTTATCCCAATAAGTGGGGTCAGCTATAAGAATCATTTTTCTCCATTGCGTCCTATTGAGTGTCATTTTCATTTAATTCTAATAAATTAAGATCATTTTATATACAATATGTCCAAGTCTTTCTAGGTCTATCTCTGTCTTTCTTAACACAAGTCGAATCTAAAACATCTACTCTCATAACTGAGTCATCAGATAGTCGATATTTAATGTGATCAAACCATCTCAGCCAGCTCTCCCTAATTTTGTCCACCACGGAAAGGCACGCATCAACCTAAGCAGTCTTATCTCAGCAACACTTATTGGTTTTATGCTTCTCTTTAAAAGGCCAACATTCTGCGCCATAGAGCATTGCAGGTCTCACCACCATCAAAAATTTTGAGTGTCATGTGTGTAAATATAAAAGTCCAGCTGTGCGGTATGTAAATAAACAAGAGTTGTGTGCCATGTATGTAAATAATAATATTATCGCACTGAGTAGGTCAACTACATGAATCCTTCATCTCCATCGTGTCCTATTAAGTGTCATATTTTCATTTAATTCTAATAAATTAAGATCATTTTCTATACAACATACACAGGCCTTTTTATGTCTATATCTACCCTTCTTAACATAAGCCAAATCTAAAAATCTACTCTTCTGGCTGGTTCAATAAATTGTCAAAGCTTAATGTGACCAAATCGTCTAAGGCGGCACTCTCTAATCTTTTCTGCCACTATAGGTATTCAAACTCTTTCACGGATATATTTATTTTGCATTTTCTCTCTAAGTGTAAAGCAAAGTGTAAAGCCATCATCCAACCATAGCATTCTCATCTCAGCAACACTAAACATATTTTTTTGTTTTTCTTTTGCAGACCAACATTCTGCGCCATAAAACATTGCAAGTCTGATGCATTGTTTCACTTCAATCATCCAACTTGAATTCTACAAATAACATCCCCATCTATATCACCATTACATGAAGCAATAGACACGAGATATCTAAAACATTCACTCATTTTAATGTCTTGATCACCCATTAACAAACCCACCATTAGATCTATTACTACTAAAATTATATTTCATGTATTCAATTTTAGATATACTCAAATGAAAGCCTTTTCACTTTAAGGTTGACCTCCATAATTTAAGTTTTTTTTTCTTGAACTCTCTCTCTCTTATCTTATCCACAAGAAATGTATCATCAGTGAAAAGCATACACCAAGGTACATCCTCCTATAAATGTCCTATAAGAACATCCACGACTAAAGAAAAAAGATACGAGCTTAAAGCCGATCCGTGATGTAATCAATAAAATAAGAAAATACTTGCCCAATCCTCCTTGTGTTCAAACGCAAGTAACAACTCCATAAATATCTTTAATGACTTGAATATAAGCAATATCAACACCTTTCTTTCCTATAACTCTCCAAAGTAATTTTCTTGGATCTTTATTATAAGCTTTTCTAAATTAACAAAGATCATATTCCTCCTTACTCTCTATGTACTTCTCCATCAAATCTTTCAATAAATGCATAGCTTCCATATTAGACTTTCCTTGAAGCACCTAAATCAAATTTCATTGTACTGAATCACATGTCATCACAAAAAATAAAATTAATATACAAAAACAAAAACACCAACAATACTTTATCCCCATAAGTGGGGTCGGTTACATGAATCATTTCTATCTATTGTGTTCTATTGAGTGTCATATTCTCATTTAATCTTAATAGTTCACGATCAATTTTTATATAATATTCCAAAGTATTTTTAGGTCTATCTCTGTCTTTCTTAACATAAGTTTAATCTAAAGCATCTACTCTCCTAATATTCCCAAGATCATCAGATGGTCGACGTTTAATGTGACCAAATCATCTAAGACGACTCTCTCTAATCTTATCTACCACCGGAGTTACACCAACCCTATTATATTCATTTCGCATTTTGTCTCCAAGTGTCAAGCCACTCATCCACTTAAGCATTCTCATCTCAGCAAGACATAACTTTGTTTTATGCTTTTTTTTATGCTTTCTCTTCTTAAGGCCAACATTCTACGCACTAGATCATTGCAGGTCTCGTCGCCATCTTATAAAATTTTCCTTTCAATCTAAGCGGCAATTTTCTATCACACAATAGTTTCGATGCATTCCTCCACTTCAACCAACCAACTTGAATTCTACTAATAACATTCCCATCTATATCTCCGTCACTTTGAAAAATAGACCCGAGATATCTAAAATGTTCACACCTTTTAATGATTCGATCAACCATAATTACAACTTTGTCACTAGAGTTACAACTACTAAAACTACATTCTATGTATTCAGTTTTAGATCCACTCAAATGAAGGACATTAAACTCCAATGTAAACCTCCATAATTCAAGATTTTCCTAAACTCTTTCTCTAGTCTTATCCACAAGAAGGGTATCATCGGCGAAAAGCATACACCAAGGAACCTCCTCTTGCAAATGTACAATAAGAGCATCCATAACTAAAGCTAAAAGATTTGGGCTTAAAGTCGGTCCTTGATGTAATCCAACCGAAATAGGAAAATACTTAGTCTTATATAATAGGAAATTTTTATAAATACCACACAATTCCTATGTGTTTACATATCTAACACATAAAAATTGGTATTTACACTTATAACACTTTGGTATCGTAAAGATGTACAATAAGAGCATCCATAGCTAAAGCTAAAAGATTTGGGCTTAAAGTCGATCTTTGATGTAATCCAACCGAAATAAGAAAATACTTAGTCTTATATAATAGGAAATTTTTATAAATGCCACACAATTCCTATGTGTTTACATATCTAACACATAAAAATTGGTATTTACACTTATAACGCTTTGATATCATAAAGCTATGCATGATAATGTATGTTTCACTTTTAAAAAGTTAACAATGGTGATATTTTTTATGTGATGAGCCTTATAAATGTAAATATGAAAATTTACGTGTTAGATATTTAAATACACAAGAATTGTGTGGTATGCATGTAAATGCTCCTATTTTTTTAATTTCAACTTGAGATATAAGTTTAGTCTTATATGTATCTCAACAATATATCTTGCATCAAAGTCATTAAGGAGAAAACATAAACCCAATTCTTAGGAAGAGGGAACATCAAGGATCAAATTTTAGCCCAATATATGAGTGATTATGAACCCAAAAGTTTAAACCAAGTCACTACAAGTATATAAGGAAGCCAACTCTTATCATTAATTTCAATTTGAGATAGTTTTCATCCTTAATGCATCTCAATAATATCCTTAAACTATGGTAGTTCCACGCCTTGACTATTACCCCATTCAAATAAACTTTGTATCATCAACTCAATTATTTGGAGTCATTATGAGAGATTACATGCTTTAGAACCTTGCTCATCACGATAAAAAACAATAAAAAATTTGTGAAAGCCACAAGCTCCATGAAATTTGTTTTCATAACACTTATTATAAAAGTATTGCAAGCCCAAATTAAGCCAAGACATTAATAGAAGGACTCCCATCAACCTAACAATCATAGCCAATTGGTGAGCACTCAACCAATTTACTACGCTTTGCTTTCGAGCATGTGAAAGCCTTATAAACAAGAATCACAGAGAAGATGTGCTTACCAGAGAAAAAATTCGTCCCAGAGGAAGGCTGTGATGGAGGTGGCCGGGAGGCAGCACTGGTTAAAAGAGAACGCCGCACCTGGCAAGTCCTATTCAGGTTGAGAAGCTCAAAGCTCGCAACAGGATAACCAGTTTTAATGATTACACGGAAAGGAATGAAACGAGGAGCAGAAGAGAACGAAGGTTGTAGGGCAAAGAATGATGCTGCAAGGTAAGCCATAGGCTGAGGGTACTTCTTATGGATTGAGAATCTGGAAACTTGGATAGCTGCACTACATCTACTTTACAAACCTGCAATAAAATGGAAAAAAAAGAGCAAATTAATGTCATATAAACTAGAAAATTGTTGTAGAAAGTTAAAAAGAGGTGTTACTGCTAGTAAATGGAGATCGATGAAGAATATTTGCAAATTTATGTCATAAAAACAGAAATTTGTTCGAGAAAGTTCAGGTCGAAATACAGGGGAGGAGAAGACTGGTCTGGAAGGATGGCTGTTGCGGGGATGTAAGCCAGTCGAGTCGTGCTCCAGCCTTCTGGCGAGTTCGATTTCAAGGTTAAATTTATCTATGAGGAATAATAAAAAAACTATTCAATATAATACAAAATATTATTATTTTATATTTTTAATATTTAAAAAGTAAATACTTTAAATTTAATATATTTTTACTTTATTTTATGCTATTATTTTTTTAAACTAAGCGGCTAATAAGCTAAGGAGTCGAGTTGGGGCTAACTTGAACTTGGCTTGTTAGCTCATCGAGGTCGGGTGGATCACGAGCAGACTTGACTCACACCCCTATTAACTAGAGCTATCAGATGTCCTAACTCGCTTGCCAGTTACCAACTTTTGTGGAAATGAAAATGCAATTTTTCTATTTTTTTATAATTTTTAAAATGATAAATACCACAAAGTATATATATTAAGGAATGGTCGGAGGCTATGATACGAGCCCCGATCATTCCTAATGAGCCTAATCCCTTAGGCGCTTATAATTTGAGTACCACACCCTACATTCCGGGGAAATCGAACCCCAGACCAGAGGGAACTTATAACCGACAAGCATATGTCCAACCAACTGATCTGAGTACGCTTATTAGACGAGTCTCCCGACCAACCTCGCATAAAAATATCATTCTGCACATAGGTGAGATTGAACCTGTGACCCTAAGAGGTCTTAAAAACTCTATAAACCAAAGAGTCATGATAGGCGATACAAATATGTATATATATATGTACATACAACTTTTAATAACATAATTATGCAAGAAGCTAAAAATTTGTATTTCATTTTAAAAATTTAGCATAAATAATATTTTTGACGTGATGCTAAAAATTTAAGTGTAATATAAAAAATATTAAAATTAGATGCTAAATACTTAAATTTTTATGAATTATATGATATGTATTTAAATCTCTTGAATTTAATAGGTTATTTAATAATTTTTTAAAATAAATATTATTCATTTTATTTACTTTTTAAACTGATATATATTAATATTTTAGAAAGAAAAATAATTACCTATCTCAGCCCCCATAATTTCTTCGAAAAACTTTCTATCAAAGAGGAGTTTGATATTGCGTAATGTATTTTATCAGATTGATTATTATGCAAAATATATAATTATAAAAAATTGAGGTTTGTGAATCCTATCAAATTGAGATCTGTGAACCCAATCAAATTTCATTAAGATAGATCAACTAAGATTCAATCTAGTCAAACAACATTTAATTTGAAGTATATCCATTCAGCTAGACTAGCATGACTAAACAACATCTACCAAAAAAATATTTATTCCATTATTACTTGAATCAATTTCAACATATCCCATGGCTGGTCATGAATTGATCATAAATTCAAGCCCTAATCTAGCCCCTTAACCATGCTAAATCTCTATCAAATCTATTCAACATGGTTAACTGATATGTTGATAATTTTGTACTTGTTGTTACTTGTATTTTTGTATTTTACATGATAATAGTGTACATTGAGGAATGTTTTATGTTAGGAAACAAACACGAATCAAAATGGATTGAAATGAAGAAAAAGGAGCAAGATAGAGTTTTGGCGCCTAGGCGCTAGGAATTGACCCTTATATGTCAGAACCAGTCTCTTTGTAGTCAAAATACAAAGCAATCAAAAACCTGACGCTATACTTGGAGCGTCCGGGCGCTGGATTTGTTGCGTTGGGGCACCAGCTTGTAGCGTCTAGGTGCTATACTTTGGGGAAGATTTCTCGAGCGCTTGGAAAGTCAGCGTTGGACATGGAGCACTAGGGCGTCAGAAGATTAGCGCCTAGGCGCATCGACACTAGTACCTAGGCGCTGTAGAAGGGTAAATACTAGTGCCCCGTTGCCACATATGGGCGCCCTGACGTCGGTACCCAAATTTTGACAGTTTGTGCAGTTCAAAATTTAGTTCGCTATAGAGAAGATATAAATTGGACGAATACAAACATTTGGGGGCTTTTACATCATTTTTCTTTGTCATTTTGAGAGAGGAATTGGAGAAGAAGTCCAAAGCTTTTGCAAAGAGATTAGAAGATAGGAAAAGAGAGAGATTGGGAGGATTGAGAGAGTTGACTGTTTATTGCTAATGACATCCTCAAACTACTTATTTGTAAAGGAGAAAAGTGTACTTACATTGTATTTTCTTCAGAACTTCTTTGTAAAGACTTTGATTTTGATGTTTATGTATAAAACTAAGTTTGCTTTGATGACACTTATTATGTATAGTGAGTAGTCTTCTTGTTTCTCTCTTTAATTAAGAAGATAAATGAACATGACAAAGGATTTGATGATTTGAGATTGTTTGGGCTTTGATTTGAATTTAAAAAGTGTTGTGTTAACCTGAGAACTTAATTTACTTTCTACTTAGCCAGTTGATTGTTAAAACCTTTTTTGAACATTGATATCTGGAAGGATTCTATATGGAACAAAAAGAGTTAACAAAATGAACTCATTGGAATATGGATATTGCCAATGGATTCATGCAATCTTCTAAGAGTCATTTTCCATTGAGCAGATCAAGATTTTTAGGGAACTAAACTTAAGTCTGCTAATCTTCTTTAGACTACTGGAAGGGGATAATGAATAAATTTTCTCCTAATTGACACTATTTTTGAATCTAATCCTTAGTTCTATTCATCACTTGATCAATTAAAGAGAGAATTCTCAACACCTGATTTGATAAAAAAAAAGCGTTTTGTTTGTTAGGATAGACATGTTTCTCATAACTTTTCGATAACTTGCAAATCAAATTCTTGAGGCATGGACTGATAGTAGTAGGCTAGAACTTTTCCTTCATTGAGTTCTTCTAGTTATTCGCGGGATCGACAACCGTACTCAAACTTGGTACTACTGATATGACACATATTTGCGTGAGCAGCTTGTACTTCATAGCACTTGGTGTGCGTCAAGTTTTTGCAACTAGGCTCTAGTCAATCTCATGCAAACCTTTCATTCAATGTTCACCCATGGTCAAATTTGAATTCTTTTGTATGCAATGATAGGACCAAAATCAACATTCTTATAATGATGCTCTCACAATGATGTAATCAATGTCAATTCAAAGTCTATGCTTCAAATGACTCACAAAACAAAGGTTATTTTTAATATAGGAGGAAAATAATATAAGATTATAACTTTTTGCAACCTTTGGCTCATTATTTAAGAAAACAGAGAAGTCAACTTTTAATAATATGCATGATGGCTAATTGAATGAAAATCAAGGAAGTTAGTGTAATGGAGGGTAGAATTTTTACTCCATATTAACAAACCAATTGAAGGAGAATGAAGATGGGGACTTGTGAAATTGATTGATATTATATGTTTATGATATGATTTGCATGCTATTGAATTGGTTGAGGGATTAGTATTTAGACGAAGCTTTGTTTAGAAGAGTGAAAAAGGAGAGTAAAAAGAATGAATAAATATATATATA
>NW_018221328.1:12580-14487 GCF_001263595.1 Phalaenopsis equestris
TCTAATAGCATCCTTATATATATATATATGTATATATATATATATATATGAAGAAGCCCTAAGGAAATTATATTAATTTTCAAAAAAGGTTACAAAAATAGATGTAAGGGAACCACTAAAAGATATAGTATCCCTTCATTGATATACAACTCATTCAAGAAAACCTCCAAATAAAAAAACATGTATACCCGAAACATAGTATCCCAAAATCATTGATCCAATAAAGAAAAAAAAACCCAGGAAAACCTGAAACATCCTAAAAACATGAGTGATAACCCATCAGTAAGCGAATCTTGAAGCAACACAGAATAAATGGAAAATTTCATCTAATAACAACATCCTAGCCAACAAGAAGAAGTGAGCAGAGAAAGCCAGATTTCCAAATAAAGCAGCTCCAACTGATAGAAGCCAAGTCCCATCTAAAAGAAGCTCCTAGAAATACAAATTGACAGTCCTCCAAAGAAACCAAATCCACAAAAAATAGCGCCCCAGCCTGCCAGAAATAATTAAAGAGAACGGGACAAAACCAAAGCAATAAAGTAATAATCGAGTCTCTAGATATGCCCAAATGTGTATAAAGCAACCAAAAATAGCAACAAAAAAAAAACAATTGGCAATCAGACAGCAAAAAAAAAATTGAAACCTAACCAGCTTCGGGAAAACACAGAAAATGAAGTAACAACATAAGCAATAAGCAGAAGAAATGTGTAGAGAAGACTAAGTCAAATATGAAGAGATCAAATTCATAAAGAACATTGAAACTAGCAACAGAAATAGACCCAATAAGCAAGTAATTGACTTGTAATATACGGAATGTGTAACATGTAACCATCTAGAAGTGTTCGAAGCTCCTTAGAAGGTTTAACACCGACTAAATAACCCCTCTTAGCAAGCCAATCAATAGATGAATTACCTTCCCTACAAAAGAAAATCCACTTAATAGTAAACTTATATGTATCAATAATGCTCCAAGTTCTGTTAAGACTGATTATCAAATTCCATATAGGCTCCTTTTTTCTAGAAATAAAGTCCAAAAGTAGAGTATAATCTGTTTCGATCATAAAGAGGGATTAGTTAAAAATGACAACATTAGATAATGCAAACAAAATAACCCGGCATTCTGCCTCAATAGGAAAGGTGATAGAAAAAGAAAAAGAAAAATAACATAAGCATTTCCCAAGAGAATTCCAAAAATTTCCAAAGAAGTTTTGGGAAGGGCTGTGTAATGTCCCTCTCAACCAAGACCCTTGCCTCCGTTGGTCTAGAAAGAGTAAATGTGGGTGTATCCATCTTCAAAGGCTTCCCGTATATAGCTGCAATTGAGAAAAGTATCCTGTGATTGAAAAGATGGAACTTCAAACCTGGAAAACGAATCCAAACCAGAACAGTAGGTGGTTCTGTTTGAGGATCGAAGTCCACGGTCCATTTTGGAATTTTCATAGCTCGATTGTAAATCCTCACAGCTCTACGAGCAAACAGACGAGCATAATCCTCATCATAGATCAACTAAATCAGAATATGCCTCTTGTCTAAAAGACCAATCTTCCAGCTCCTAGCCAAATACATTAACTAAAATTCTTTATAAATGACCTAAAGTTTTGGGTGACCATAAAGGAACTTACCAACCAGTGTAAGCCGACCAGAAGAAACAAGGATATTACATTCAGCATCAGAGATAAAGATTGCAGGCTTGTCATTCTTCTTATTTGATTTCTCGAGGAAGTTATAATCACCACAAATATTCAACGAATCATGAAAAGCTTGCAAGAACAAACATGTTTTAGAAATACTAGACCTATTGCCGCCGGCGAGAGCCTCGACAAAGGAGCTATCTAATGGCATCGTTCAATTTCTAGAATCGCCATTGGGTCACCAAAGCAAACCCTGCAACCTCCATCTTCTGATAT
>NW_018221328.1:15014-26254 GCF_001263595.1 Phalaenopsis equestris
GTGAAGATCAATGTAGCTTTGAATTAGTAGAGAAGAGGTAGCAGCTCACAAAAAGAAAGGAGGAGAGAGATGAGATAATTGTTTTATATTATTTTATTTATGTACTTAAACATTTATTTTCATGTTTTAACTTAAATGAAAATCAAACCATTTAATATTTTGTATTATATATTTCAACTTCATTCAATAATCTCGTTTTTTATTTATTTTTGTGAAATTTTATATATAACATATTGTTAATTTATCAACACATTTGGTAGTTTTTCAGCTGACTTTTTACAGAATAATCTCATTTTTCCTTGGTGTTTGTGGTGAAGATAACCTTCTGAATGGGTCCAAAGAATTCAGATTCCGCAAGGCTTATAAAATGCTACAAAAGATGGTGTACAGAACAACATCCCATGAATTTTTGGGTTCATCACAAATGATCACGACAAGATAAAATTCAAAAGTCTAAATTTTCTTCTTTTATTCTTCTAGATAAAGAAGAAATACAACGAGCATATGTAGCTCCACATGAAAAATAAAATGAACAGACATTGTGTAAATCATTTCAGATTGGTTGGATCAAGAACAATAGGATCTCAAAACTTAACCTTAAGAAACTAATAATTTTCTAAGACTTAATGACAATTCATGATCAGTGAACCAAATAAGTAACAACAAGTGCGATGAGCATGAGAGCATAAGCAATTCCCTGATCAATCATTTTGCCATCATGGTTCATCTGCGGCAGACCAACTGCTAGGGAAGAAGGCATGATCTGACCATGTGAGAGCTGCAGTAGCCCAGACAAAAAGAAGGTGAAGAAGAATAGACCCATAGCTTTGATGGAACTCATCTTTAAATGCTTCAGAAAAGATATGCAGCTAGTGGAAGTGTTAAATAACTGGAGAAAGTCTGTGAAACTCAACTTTTGCAGAGAAGAAAAGAGAAGGTAGAGAGTGAAGTTATGAAGCTCTTCTTATATAGATGTGAGAACTCAAATGATAGATGTTAGAATTGGATCTCGATCTCAATGCAATTTGAACGGTGAGTTTGACTTGGACAATAACCATAGTTCTTCTAAGGCCTTTTTTTAAGACTTAGTAATAGAATGTATATTAAATAATTTACAAAATTTGAGCAAGAAAAGTCTCCTAAACTCGAGAAATTTTACGTCGTCGTCCATACGCGAGCCGCGAACTGACGACCGACGCGATGCACTGGCTAGATTTCTTTTTTTGTGCCGGTCTATCACGTCCGTTGTCCGTACATAACTCGCGTATGGACAACGTGTGCAAAATTTTTTCCCTAAACTGAGATAATGATAGTCCTAAATCCAACACAAATTTAAGAACATTGACTTGAAGCCTCCAAATTTGAAAGCAAGGTCAGAGATATGGACAGAGTCTAATTTAAGAAATAGAAATGGCCAGGTCATTGCAGCTGTTCGTGTTCTCACTTTAGAATTCAACAAAGGCTAGAAGATTTTTTTAGAGATCAATGGATTTCTTTATCTAGTGAAAATAATAAAATAATTGAAAAAATAAATAAATAAAGTGGCGTATCCATAGACTGCTCTATTTTAGAATACATAAAGCATGACTGCTTCAGTTTGTGGAAGGTTGAAGATGTTCAAACATATTTAATTTGGAGTTTGCTTAATGTTGACTGGATATGATAATTGGGCTAATTAAGCATTCGAGTCCAAACGAAATGTTCTCATTTATATATATATTTGCCCATATATTATTTTCTCATTCTTTCACGCATAAAAAGTTATAATAAGAGGTTTTGTGCTTATCTGCTAGGGACCAAAACTAGATATATTTGGTGATCTCAAAATTATTGCTAGATGATCCTATAGATGTTTTATTTCCTCTTATCTTATCGACCAATATCTTAAAAATTAGACTAAAGTAATGGTCATTGGGAATTGATTTACCAGCTTAAAATCAATCCAGTGAAAATAGCACTGTGATATTAGAATAAGGCTTGCATGGCCACGCACCAAGTTTTCCTTCTTACCTAACTGAAGACCTTCAGGGAATCGGCTAAATGTATTTTTGATTTTTCACCTTTATTGTTCTATTTAGATGGTTATGATAATGACAAACTATTGACTTGATGGAACTTGTTCTTTGGATTTGTGTTCAAGCTTCATATTATTTAACATATTTAGTCAAATATGTTTGTACTATCTCATCATTATTATATCATTCACATGATTAATAAATATTACTAATATTTATTAAATCATCATGATGCAATATTAATATTTGTCCTAAAATTAGATTATGATCTACAAACTATTTAGAAAGGTTTTTTTATTAATTCTTAATAATATTTATGATAAGTTTCTTATTATAAAAACCCATGTTATATGTATACAATCCATGTTTGTAGTTTGGTCTATTGATATCAAAATCACTTATACGTTAGTCCTCTATTTGGTCACCCAACACCATCCACAATAATACAATTGTGCCTCTCTCATCTTTAGATTTGGCGAAAAACAAAGGTCCATAATTAAATATTTACTAAGCCTTAATTAACATTAAATATTTTTTTCGAGAAAGGTGAGTCCTTTTGGGTAATATGAGTGATTCGAATCCACGACCTCATGGTGGGAAACTACACTCTTAACAACTTTTCTACGGATAAATGCACAATTAACATGAAATTAATATTTGCAAAAGTTTAGAACCATGCATTTCCTTATTATTCATTGGTTAGATCAGAAAATGATGCTCCATTAAAAAATATTGATTTTGTCCTATAACATTCTTATAGATGTCATAAAAGAGGTAAGAAGATGATGCTCCATTAAAAAGTATTGATTTTGTCTTATAGCATTCTTATAGGTGTAATAAAAAGGGTAAAAGAAAATTAAAAATACCCCAAATAATTATATTAGATTTTCCTCCAAGAATTTCATGGTATTCAATGTTTTTTATTGGAAACAAAAAATTGATATTCATTGTTTATTAAATTGACCTACTATGTCATTGTTTTTTTAATTATTATACATTTTGTGATAATTATTTTGCTTCATATATATAAGTAAATTGAACACGCGCACAACCAAAAACACACATGTACCTACATACATACATACATACAAACACATTGAATGGTCTAGCTAGTTTAATTAAGCTAGCTTAAACGTGCTCATAGCTAGGGGGCAAAGGAATAAAAAGAATTGCAAGCGCTAGATTCAAAGCACTTTGGCCATACTAAGGGTGAGAGAAGATTGGCATTGTCGATTGTTAATCCATGGAGACAGAATGTGACGATAAAGAAGCATTTTTAAAGAGGATCTTATGTTTATAATGGGGGTTGTTGGCCACGAGCAACCACTATGAGTTTGACTCTTGCTTTGTGACTTAATATTAAGGATGATGAGGAATAAATCATAATGGTTTCATATTAATTACACTTTTTTATACAAGATAATATTCCAATCTTAATTTTTTCAGTAGCCAAAACACCTCACGATTAGTCATCATGGTTGAAGTTAAGCTATATTATGCGAAAAAATTATTATTTTTAATTATTTTCTAATGATTGAAGCATATGAATATAGGAATTAGGTTAATTTTCACACTTTAGAATAAGATAAATCTAACCTATTATTCATGCACATAATTTGTATTATAGTTATAATCATCATGACTTGATGCTTAACCCTAACATATTTTCTAGAATATTTATTAACATTTAGTTAGCATAAATTATATAGCTTTATTTTGAGATTATAATATTTTGTGTGTGTGTGTCTCTCCCTCTCCCCCTTGGTCAATAATATTAACTGCCCATAATCTTTGTTGGTCTTTATTATGTAGGTGACTCTATACTTGCTATGAGATAAATATATTATTTCTTTATTATCTAGTCAATGACGCCTTATAATGATGGCACTTTTGTGGATGATTAATTGAATTTTCATGGGATGGTGAGAAGCATTTTGAATAAGAGTATTATATATAATTAAAATTGATGATTAATTTATATATGGATATATAAATACAGTATGAATGCAAGCAAGTGTTTTGAATTTGAATGTAATGATTGCATTTTATATATGAATTTTTAAATATTAAGCTTGAAAATAATATTATATTTTCGATTAGGTTAATTCTCTATAGATTTGACAACCAAATATTAAGTTCATGCCATTTTTAACTATTATAATTTTACTTAAGATTTCATATAAAATTTTTCAATTCATGGTAAAAAAATCGGAAATAAAAATAATTTTTATAAGCTATATTATATGAATCAAAATATGTGAACATTCAAACAAGTTATCATAACTACTTTTTTATCTAGATTAAGTGACCGTTTGGGGCAGCTTGTTAGCGCGGTGGGCGTTTTGAAATCGCTGATCATACACATTTATTTCGCTCGTATGGATGACGGTAGAAAATCGCTCGACACAAATTCTTCATTATTGACGGCCGCGGCGGCCGTGCTTCAGAGCCCGCTTTTGACGTTTCGTTCGAGCTTATTACCCTCTAACCCTCGATCTCGTCCCCAATCCCTTCTCCTCTCTGATCCTGATCGCGATTCCTCCAGCCCTTGATCTTCATCTCGCGATTTCTCCCAACCCGTCCCGGTCGCGGTGCAAGGTGGGGAGCTCTTGATCTTTCGTCTTCGACCTCCCAACCCATCCCGGTCGCGATTCCTCTAGCCCTTGGCAGATGAAAGGCTTGAAGCTGTCCAACGCTCGAACCGCAGGACCTTTGGCGACGAAAGGCTCAGGATCGAAGCCCTCCTTCAGTCCTCTTCTCAACACCATTCCTGCCCACTGTAAACAATTTTTGAGACGACCAATCCACCTTTTTCACAGCATCTAGAATGGGCATATAAATCCTTACATGATTCATGGACCTCCAACTGATTGCTGGCATATAAATCCTTATATAATTTGTTGTGTCAAACATTTCTTCAGTTGTGTATTTTGATAACCATACATACAACTAGTGTTGATCTTAGCTTTATCTCATATTGAATCTTCTAAAACTACAGAATTTTAGAGTAAATTTCAGGTAGTTTGACGATAGTTACACATCATTAATATGATAAGTAGACAAGATTTGCTGGGATTTTCAGAAAATTCTGAAATTTATATATCATACATTATCATACATAAGCATAAAAAGTTTTCAAAAGAATTTGTAATTTACTTTAGTTTTAAGTGTAATATTTATATTCAGACTTTGTAATGTAATTTAGTTTTATATTCTGTTGTTTTAAGTGAAATATTTATAAAAGCATAAATGATGAGTCATTTGAATAACTTCATATGTAAGAGTAAAAAGATTGGATGTTAAGCATGTAAATAGATAAGTGTTGTGTAACATATTTATACCGTATTCTTAAACGATAAGTGTTGTCTAACACAACAGATCATTGATTCTCACATACCGTATGCTTAAATGATCTTCGTTCTTAATGACTGAAAGCCAAAGAAGAATAGTAAAGAAGGCCATTAGAATTTCTGAAAAGTAAACTTGTAAGCTATATAATAAATGAATCAGCATTTATTTAAATTTAATAATAAACTTAGAAACAAAGAAAATGAAAACTTGATAATGTGGATAATGTGGATGGTGTTCTAAGCTCTTTGAGAAAAATAGTTCATCAAATCAGTCTCCATAAAATCATAAAAAGTGAAAAAATAAGCAATCTAACTGGTTCTCAAATCCAAAGCATTCACCTGTACGTGTTACCTATTATATAATCCTGCTGAGCACTTGTCAAGGCATCATTATTTCGATAGTTTTTAATTCCAGATCGTAGATTGTTGAATTGTAGTTTTTTTTTCTATTTTTCTTCATAGAGGTGTTGGTGATAGTTTCTACTTGACTATTTTCGTATGCATTTCCTTTTGTTTTTTTTTTTATTTTTGGATCTTTTTAATTTATGGATCTGACAATTGGTTCCTTTTTATTTTCGTACTTTCTGGATCTGGCTATAGGTTTATTTTCGTAGTCAGTTTTAAATTTGATATTGTAATATTTCTCATTGTAGTTGTAATTGTATTTATTTTAATTTTATTTCTTATGATACTTACGAGAACGTGAGCTCTCTATGTTATCTTTTTGAACTAATCTGTAATGATTTGCGGGTTCTGTTTTATCTATTTTTGTGCTCATAGAGTTTTGTTGCAAACAGCTTAATCAAACAAGGGCAGAATGATCATTCATCCAACAACAACTGCTAGTAAGCTGTCCCAAACAACAAACTAGCTTATTCTAATAATTTGCAGATTATCAGATTATCTGAATAATCTGCTTATCAACAAATCATAAATAATCAACAACTGCCCCAAACAGACCCTAAGATTCCACATAATCATATATAGTTTAAAATATCAAAGATAAAATTGTTGCAAATAATATTAATGATAATATTATTTATAAAGCATAATTTATAATGCTTAGCTAAAATCATCCAGATAACATTTGGTGAGTTAGTTGACTTACGATCACCATAGTTAACATAGAACACAACTAATATATGACCCGATCAACTTTGGATCTCACACAAATTTTTAACTTAAGAAACTCCCCACTTCCTTTAATTTTAATGACAACCTATGAGGGAGCTCATATAGTCTAACTCTCTCGCTCAGAACTCACGATTGACCCCATGTAAGTAAGTGCTCGTTTGGGGCAGCTTATTTTGGTGCGGCGGCGTTTTGTGAACCACGCCCTTGTGGGGTTAGGACATTTGGCCCCGCGTTTTAAAAATGACAAAAATCGTGTATTTTATTTCCTTCTACAGATCGCACGCGGGCCTCCCAGTGAGTTCGGCGTTTGTTAGGGCTCGAATTCCTCCCGTTCTCCTATGACTCCTATGAGATTTCTCTCGCGCTCTCCCTCGCCATCTCCTTTCCCGATCTTCTCCTCGTAAACATCGATTCTTCTGGTGAGATCTATATGTCGCTATGCTTTCTGATTGATTTTATCACTCGATCTTCTCTGGTTGGTTTTATGCGGCTCGATTTGATTGTCTTTACTTTTTTTTGCAAGATTCAGTTTTCTTGAGGGTTTTCTTGATGATGCCTTTTCTGGATTATTTGGGAATGCATTGATGGAAATGGATCTGAGGGTTCTCTTGAAGTTTTTCTGCGTTTTTTTTTTGGGTATAATATCGCAAGAATGACAGATGAGCAAATCCTTTGAATGCATTGGATCTGTGTTTAGCTGCACCTGTTATATTGTTCTTCCCGTCCCTGTTCCTGTATGAAAACTTTAGTTTGAAATGTGGGAACTCAGCTAGTTCAAACTGTTGAAATGTGCTTGAATGTGTCCTTATTATATTGTTCTTTACTGTTTGAACTATTGGAATCGTTTAACTGTTTGAATGTGCTTCAATGCGTCACTGTTATATTGTTCTTCGGTGAATGTGCTTCAATGTGTCCCTGTTGTACTGTTCGAAATGTGGGAACTCAGCTAGTTCAAACTTTTGGAATTATTTAGCAGCACCTGTTATATTGTTTAGTTGCACCTGTTATCTTTTGGGACTTATCTGTGATGATTGTATGCTTCTGCACTACATATTTTTATGCTACTAATAACCTATTCTGAATAAGCTACCCCAAACAGTTTTACCAGACAGGGGCATGAATATCATTTATATCATCATAACCACCAATAATCTATTCTGAATAAGCTGCCCCAAACAGTATGCCAAATTATTCTGATAATCTGCAGATTATCAAATTATCAGAATAATTTGCTTATCAACATATTATAAATAATCAATAGCTGCCCCAAACAGACCCTAAATGGGCATCCATCTAACATCTTCTTGAGATCAATTCAATGTATCACAAGGAGGAGATTCATCCAAAATAATTATCCATAGTGGAATTGCTTCAACAAGAACATTAGCCATCCACCCAAAAAGACATCACCCCAATTAGGCTAATCTGACATATTGATTAGTCTAGTTTACTAGTTTTCGGGTTCAACTCAAGATAAACTTGGCCTTGCTATTTAGCTACCGGAACTTAACTTTCTATCTCAAACATCATCTCCTCAAACCACTTTCTGCCCCTTTGGTCTTATCATTAAGTTCATTCCCTTCCACCCAAAGTCTATTGTAAAAAGAAAAGATTAGCATGTTGTAATTGTGGATTTGTTGAATAGTTTATATCCTGTTACCTGTTGTTGTCATCTGAGATCCATTTCTCCTTAAAATTTTTCATGTTTTTACATCTCATCAACCCAAATAAGCTAAATTTAAGACACCCACTCCTCTTTAATTCACCTTCTCATTGGATCTTGGGTAAGATCCGCTTGATTTGAAGTCTACCCTGAACTTGTCTGAACAAAGCATTCACAAATGTATATTGTAATTTTAGAAAATATTTAAACATAAATTTTTATTCTGCAATTTTATCTTTATTTCTTTAATATTAACGTGAGACTATATCCATGGCATTATGATAAAATCTGAAATAAATCTTAAAATTCATATGAAAATTTCATGCACAAATTCATATGAAAATAATATAAATTTTGCATAATTTTGGCCTCTTAATGTATTAACTCAATGAAAAAATTTATTCAGTGTGCAATACATGAAAAAATTGTTGCATTAGTATCCATGAAAACATATTAAAATCTACAATTTAAAATATTCGGTTTTTTTCATGCCTAAAAGTTGTCATTTCAACTTTAAGCAAGCACTAGCAATTAGAGAAGGAGATGTTAAAAAGAAACAATGGAGCCTTAGAAGAGAAACATCGCATTCTAGTTTGCATTATCATGGCTTTTAAGGAATATATTTTAGCAGCACTTTTAGGCTACATAAACCGCTTATTTCAAGATTAAATTCAAAAATCCTTTTGCCTTCTCGTATTCTTCAGATCTAACACGTACAAATGAAGTAAAATGAGCATAGCTACACATTAAAAATCAAATGAACAGAAACAGAATAAGTCAAATTATAATAGTTGGATCAATAGGATTAATAAGAGCAATACTTACATCATTCACTTTACTTATCTGCTAAATCAGAATTATTAAAATGCAAAATAACAAAAGAAATATTAATTTTCAGATGTAGTTGTGAATGCACAATGGATAGAAGTTGGTAGTTTCTGCCGCAGTTGATCGTTGATTGGACTTGGACAAAGAACCGTTGTTTTCAGACTTTTTTTAATAGAAAAAGTTGGCGGCAGAACGTGCTAAATAGCTTTTATATTTAGGAGCACAGAACAGTCATAGAAGGTTTATGCTGAATCGGTCAGACAAATTGAGCGCTGGAAAAATTGCTGAATGTTTACACAGAAGTTCTTTAAGATAATTCTAACGCGTAATAAATATTAAAATCGCAATTACGTACACGTTTTTTAATACATGCTCTCAAGTTCGCCAAAATGTTTTAATTTTTTCTATATAGGAACCTTTTTTGAGAAGAAAAGTTTATGTTTGGCGAGCGTTTCTTGAACTTCTTTTAAAGTTTGTAAGAATAGCGATTTTTTTGCCTTTTCAGATTGCATGCATCTTCTCTGTTCGAACGGAAGTCCTTCAAATGAAGCCTCACTCAATTACACTTTTAAATCATCTCTTATATAGAAATTTTTTGGGTTGAAAAATAGACAATTCAAATAAATTAATATGTTTTAAGACTTTGTCTTAATGACCGGTAGAATTTTATTTTTAGCAAATTAAAGTCGTGCCTAAATACACCAATAGAGGTGTAAACAAGCCGAACGCAAGCGAGTCCGGACACAGCTCATTTTCGACTTATTAAAATAATAACACTATCTGTGTTCAGTTCGTTTATATTTCAAATGCAAAAAAATTATTCTTATTCGGCTCATTTGCTTAGCGAGCTGAACACGAGCTGGTCGCGAAAAATGAGTCGTTTTTACAACCCTAGTCAGCTATGCAGTCGTTAGGGGTATAAATGAAGCGAACCTAAGCGAGATCAGGCTCGACCTATTAAAAAAAATCATTATCATGTTTGACTCGTTTATATATCGAGCTCAAAAAGCTTGTTCGTGTTTGGCTCGTTTGCTTATCGAGCCAAACACAAGTTATTCAAGAACATTGAGCTATTTTGACAATCTAGTCAAACAACCGTAAGAAGTTAAGGGTAGAGTGAGATTTAAATCAAGTTATTTATATTAGAATATTTGTGTAATACATTTTATTCTATTTTTAATTAGTAATTTTAATTGGTTATAACGCTTTATATCCTTGTAGTGAATTAAATTATTTAAAAATAATACACATTAATTATATGCATATATACATACATATACATACATACATACATACATATACATACATACATACATACATATACATACATACATACATACATATACATACATACATACATACATATACATACATACATACATACATATACATACATATACATATATATTACTATGTTGGATTTGGATTGAAGTCATTAACATGGGTTGGAGCTTGGTAATTTGAATTAAAACATGCACCATCTATATATATTTATATGTATGTATATGTATGTATATGTATGTATATATATGTATGCATACATATATATGTATATGTATGTATATGTATGTATATGTATGTATATGTATGTATATGTATGTATATGTATGTATATGTATGTATATGTATGTATATGTATGTATATGTATGTATATGTATGTATATGTATGTATATATATATATATATATATACACACACACACACGTACGTATATATATATACATACATATATATATATCTATATATGTAGGTATATATACGTATAGATGTACATATATATACGTATATATGTAGGTATATATACGTATATATGTATGTATATATATATATACATATATATATGTATGTATACAATATATACATACATATATATGTATGTATATATTACATACAGACATACATACACACATAGATACATACAGACATACATGCACACATAGATACATACATACATACATATATATAATTATTTTGAGTCAAAATGAGCAGAACATGAACAAAAAGTGTTTGGCTCGTTCATATATTGAGCGCAAAAAAATTATTTAGTTATATTTTCTTAGCTTTAAAAATAATTCATATTAGCAGCACTTTTCGGATGCATTTTCAAGGTTTAATTCAAAATTTCTGTTGCCCTTCTATATTCTTCTGGCTGAAGATCAAACATGTATAAATGAAGTGCCAAAACTAGAGCACCACAGCAGAAATAAAACGAAGAAACACAGAGTAAATCAGATTAGAATGGTTGGATC
>NW_018221329.1:0-586 GCF_001263595.1 Phalaenopsis equestris
AAAATTTGAGATTTTAAGGTGATAGATTAAAATCTTCACTTTTGTCCAATTGTTGGAAACTAAAACGAGATTGTTAGCTCTCAAGGGAGGGAGAAGTGAGAGCTCAGGAGTTGCAGCCAATATCCTCTCAACCTAACCACAGATTTAGGGACCAAACACTAGATTAATCATTGTTCTTTATTCAGAGGGTAAAGAATATGATTTCTCCTATTTGATATAATATAATTTTTATGTATTTTAAATAATTTTAATTACTTCACAATCCATAAACACATTGTAAAGGGGAATGATGCTTTCTTAAATTTGAACTCTTCGTTACAAAACTTTGTTTAGTCTTCATAAGTTTATTTTTAAAGTTTAACAATTAGTTTATTTAACTTAGTTTTTTTAACTACATTTCATTTAGCATACAATAATTTTACATTAGATTTGTTTTGTTTACTTGAGTTTTATAGTTTGAATATTGTGTTTGATGTTATAACCAAAAGAATTTTCAATTCTCTGTGGGATCGATACTTAGAACTCCATTAGAGTCCTTTATTACTTAAGCCATACATATACTTGTGTTATTATTACGGTTTGACAA
>NW_018221330.1:0-822 GCF_001263595.1 Phalaenopsis equestris
TGAGAAGATGCTTAACCCCATTTATCTCTCGACTTATATGAGCTCTATGTGTAGAATAAATAATATATTTTTTTTTGTTTTTCTTATTGTTCGTATTATTTGTCTATGAACTTTTATCTTGTGTGTCAAATAGATTTTTCTTATCTTTTGATCAAATTTCATGTAGTCAGGGTGTATAGCTTTCCAAACTCTGGGTTTGCAATTTTGGCTTTTTTTTTATATAATGAGAGATAGAGCAACCAATAAGATTGTCATTAAATGTTTATAATTGATATGCATCCAACATTGATCATTTGTATGCATCAAGTGAGAAGAAGTAAAGTCGAGAGATAATTGACAATCTAAATTAATCATTGTTTCTTAGGAGGAGATAGAAGAGGATAAAAAAAATGAGCATTATAATACATTGGTCTGTGGCATCTATTTGATGAGTTGATGAGAAACATAAAATGTTGGACAACATAATGAAGCTCAACTTGGTTATTATCCTTATAAAAGGGGAGATCTCACAAGCGGCTTACATAATAAGGATAACAAGTTTCACTTTAAAGTATGCACCATAAAAAATTGATAAGGAATGTTGGAGGCCAAGTAACATACAATAACATGCGGGATTTGGGAGAAGTTGCTGATGCTCTTGATGAAAATAAGTTTCGGTGGTGGCGAGAAATATTGATATTGTGTGTAATGTGGAACGTCTTAAGAGTGATTGAGGATGAAGAAATAAATTCGAGCAAGAGTTTCATGAATCACTAGTGATAAATACCTAAAAACCAACTATCATTGGAGGTATTCAAACTACAAAGACAACATTTAAAAATC
>NW_018221331.1:0-1149 GCF_001263595.1 Phalaenopsis equestris
CAAACATCTACCAAACATCAAGCAAATAGATCAATTCACACTAAAACAAACACAATACAACATTAAAAATCATGACTCTTAAGTAAACTAAATCAAACCACACAGATAACTATGGGTTGTCTCCCATAAAGCGCTTAATTTAACTTTGCTAGCCCGACAAATGATTCTACCTGGATCAAAATTCCAATTAAGTAATCCCTGATTAATAGGCTAATTTTTTCCATATCCAGGGATTCCTACAAAGTCCTCGAATTTAAATTTTTCTTTCAGCTCTTCCTTTTCATATTGATTCATATCCTTGTTCCTCATATTTCTTTCTAGATCCAATATTCTTCTAGTAATTTTCTTAATTTGCATATTAATATCATCCTTCAAATTTATAAGAAATGGATCTTTATATGATACTTCATGATCTCCCAAATTTGGGATAAGATTCTCTCTAGATAATTCATATTCTAGATTAATATCTTCTATGTTACTCTTCTGTTTCAAATTATCTTCCAATTCTTCAGGAATTTCTTCCATTGATCTTTCAATTTCATTGTCCTTATCTCTCAACTCAAAGCTCTTTTGAGACAAATGCTCGAATTTTCTTCTAAATATCAGTTCAATAATTTTAAATTGCTCATAATTCATTTCCTTAGGATTTATCTCAGAGTCACTGGGTAAAATCTTTGGGGGGTAACTGTTAATTGCATTAATAATCTGCCCCAACATCAAAATCTCATTTATTTTGTTTGTATACCGCAGAATATGCCATTCAGTGACTTTGAATAACTCTTTCATAGGAGATCTTTTATTAATTTCATCATTCAATTCAAGTTCATCCTGTGATTGAGTCGAATATGAAGATATAGAGACTGGTGGTGTATATGAATTCACCAAATAGATAGACTTTAAAATTGTATAAGGTAAATTCATTTTAAGGTCATGAGATTTTTCAACATATGGAATTAAAAGTTTATTATTTTTGGTAACGTCCATCATTTCACACCTCTCCTGAACATACATACAGTCTTTTTTAAACAACATTTTAGACTCATCATAAAAGCCCATTTCGATCTCATCTATTAACTTACTCTCAAAACTTTTCTGGAAATAGTTTTTACTTAGATAATCAATTTCATCCATCCAAAAACAATCATCATC
>NW_018221331.1:1347-2476 GCF_001263595.1 Phalaenopsis equestris
TTCCTCCATATCTAATACAATAAAGTCCATAGGAAAGATAAATTTATCCACTTTAACAAGCACAAATTCTATAATCCCTTTTGGGTAAATGATAGATCGATCAGTTAACTGAAGAGTTATAGTAGTGGGAGAAATATCGGCTAAACCTAACCTCTTAAATATAGATAAAGGCATCAAATTAATGCTCGATCCTAAATCACATAAAGCTTTTCCACATAATCTTTTTCCAATTACACAAGGAATTGTAAAGCTAAAATTATCATTAAGTTTCCGAGGAAAATTTTTCTGAAGTATAGCGCTGCACTCCTCACTTAGTGCAACTGTCTCGTAATCCCCAAATTTCCTTTTCTTGTTTAATATCTCCTTCATAAATTTTGCATAACTTGGAATCTGTTTCAAAGCTTCAGTGAAAGGAATATTTATCGTTAACTTCTTAAGTACGTCCATGAACTTTGAAAATTTTTTATCCAACTCATGCTGTCTAAGTCTTTGAGGAAATGGAGGTGGTGGTCTTTCCAAACTAATTTTAGTTCGAGATATTAATTTTTCCAGATCCTTAGAAACATGTTCTTCAGGTCTTTTAGTTTCCTTTGTTTCTCTCACAACATTTTTCTCTTTTCTAATCTCTCTTCCACTTTTTAATTGGACAACTTCTACTTTTTCATTAGTGCTCTCTTTAGGGTTGATCTTAATGTTGCTAGGAAGTGTTCCTTGGGGTTTATTGCTAAGTGAATTAGCAATTTGTCCCAGTTGATTCTCTATATTTTTAATCGCAGCATTTTGACTTTGCAACTAGTTTTCCATTTCCAGTACCACTTCCTCCATAGACATCGTCTTATCATTAAATTGTTGATCATTGTTAGAGTCTAGTGGATATGAGGGTTTGTGTTCCTCTGATTATTCCAACTCCCATTGGGATTTGCATGATTATTTTCCTATTGTTCGTTTCCACCCCAATTAGTATGACATCAGTTAAAATTAGGATGGTTCTTCCAACCTGGGTTGTAAAAGTTAGAATATGGGCTGTTTATGGTATTTAAAGCATCATATGATAAGTTAGAATCAATCATATGCCCTAATGAACTTTCCTCACTTGCTGGAGTGAGTTGAGGCTGGTTCATTCCAAATT
>NW_018221331.1:3813-4551 GCF_001263595.1 Phalaenopsis equestris
TTGGAATGTCGATTAAAATGATGTTTTATCTAGCAACTACTCTTAAATGCAAGTGTTAAATGTAAAAATAGTAACTATAACTAAATGCAAATATTAATTCTAAAGAGACACCTTTTTGGATGAATTGGTTTGGAGAATTTTGAGATAACAAAAACTAGTATTCTTATACAATGAGTCAAATAACGTAAAGGAATGAGATGCGTTAAATATTGTATGTGCCAAATAAGGGCAATCCTATTCTTTACCCTTTGGTCCAGGCATAAAGAACATTGACTAATCCTATGCTTGTTTACTGAATCCGTGGTTACGCTGGGAGGATACGGACTCTCACTTCAGAGCTCTCACGTTCCCCTTGCATGAGGGCTAACATCTCCGCTTCAGTACTCAAACAATATGACCGAATTGGGGATTTTAGTCTGTCACCCTAAAATCTCCAATTCTACACCCATTAAAGTATATTTCCCTATTTCTTTGCATTTAACTCCCATGAACTTAACCATCCATGGAATCTGAATATGGTTCTACTTAGTTGAGAATTACACAGCCCTCTCAAATCTTAATGCAATTACAATAAATTTTAACACTACAACAGGCCTTTATTGTAATGTAAATAAAGTGCTAGTAAACCCATCTCATTTATAATTAAATCCACTTCTAACATGCATCACAAAATCCTTAACATGAATTATACTCATTACAAGAGAAAGTAAAATGAAAACAATGACATAATCTTCTCAT
>NW_018221332.1:0-869 GCF_001263595.1 Phalaenopsis equestris
GGCTATCCTAATGGTTTTAGTTTTCATACAGGGTGCAATCATTCTTTAGCATGCAAATTTGCCAGTAAAAAAGCACAGTATGAAAGTACAAGAAAGACAATGCTGAAAAATGTAAAAGCGTACCTGGCGAGTCTTCGCGTTCCACCACCTGAAACTCAAAAGGCATGTTATGGCAGTTTATATGAAATAGGAAAATAAAATTTTGATGACCTATCTAACCCTAGGTCATATCTTGGTGGGTCCTTAGAAGTTTAATTAATGATGATGTTGTAAAGCAAAATATATTAAGTTTAGTAGATCTCCGAGGTATCCAACAGATCTAGAGAAAGAAGCAGGCCCGTGT
This sequence comes from Phalaenopsis equestris, assembly GCF_001263595.1. Classification (NCBI taxonomy): domain Eukaryota; kingdom Viridiplantae; phylum Streptophyta; class Magnoliopsida; order Asparagales; family Orchidaceae; genus Phalaenopsis; species Phalaenopsis equestris. Next base: position 344 of record NW_018221332.1, read on the forward strand.
TACTCTCTAGCTGCCTGGTGAAAAATCTTGAGTCCTTTTAAACTTATTATGTTGCTTAATAATTCATCTTGTAAATACCCTTAGTGCTCAATTATCCATAAGAGTAAGGTAATTATCATCTGTAATTTAATTTTAAAGATTATGTGGGTAAGGACCCTTAAAGGGTCAAGTTCATTTTATTGGAACACTTCACCAAATTTTGGTCCTAATTAGGCTTGTAGTGTTTGAAAGACATCTTAGTTTTAATTGATATTTACTTGTTTAATCCTCATTTAAATGAAACTTGATTTAGCCTAAGTCACTACTAAGCCTTTAAGACCTATGTGAGTGTGTTAGTTACTTTTGAAAAGGTTAAGCTTTAGGTGGTCATGATTCATGATTTGAATTTTATTTGAAAATAAAATTATGCATATTAAATTGATTAATTATTAACTTTAAAAGTCATACCCCTAAGTTTTGGGTTCATTTTATTTTAATAAACTTCCAAATTTTAATGATTTAGAAATTTATTAACTTATCTTTTCAA
>NW_018221332.1:958-1452 GCF_001263595.1 Phalaenopsis equestris
TCCTTGAATTAAGCCTAAATGTTAATTAAGGCTAAATCTCCAAAATTACACATTTGCCCCTAAGGCTCTAACACTTCATAATTCATCAAATTTAATCCAAATGACTTTGAAATTTTTATCCTACCTCATTCATGGGTCAATTATGACTTCAAAGGAGAAAGTGTGATTTTTGAAAATTTAATTTAATTTATATAATTATTTTTATGCAAAAATAGGATTTTTTAAAGAAAATTCCTTACTTGACCAAGGTAAATCCTAATCCCTTGAAATTTTTGTTAGAGGTAGATCTATACCAGAGAAGTCTTTGTAACAAATTTCATGAATTTTTCAATTTTATTTGAACTTTAATAATTACTTTAAGTTAAGGGGTATTTATTAAATATAAAATATTTTAAATGGGGAAAATTAAGTTTTTTATTTTGAAAAAATCTTCCTCAGGTCAGAGAACTCAAAGGATATAACTTTATATTTTTCTGAGTTTTATTTGATTTATT
>NW_018221333.1:0-1146 GCF_001263595.1 Phalaenopsis equestris
TAAGGGATAAAGCTAAGATGTGGTTGCATTCATTAACATCTGGATCTATCAAAACTTGGGGAGATTTAGCATAAAAATTCCTTGCTAAATATTTTTCACCATAAAAAACTACGAAGCTTAGAAATGATATTACATCTTTTAATCAGTTTGAAGGGGAATCTATTTTTGAAGCCGAAGAAAGTGTCCACATCATGCTATACTAGATTTGTTAATAATTCATTTTTTTTTTTATGGATTAGCTGGATCTCTTAGATCTATTATCGATATCGCTGCTGGTGGTTCATTAATGTGAAAACCATTTCATGATGCTTATACTTTACTGAAGAAATGGCTACCAATAATTTTAAATGGTCTTCTAAAAGGGTAAATCCTAAGAAGGTAGCCAATATTCATGAATCTGATGCATTTACTATGTTAGCAAATCAAGTTGCTGCAATTTCAAGGAAGTTAGAACAATTTGGAATGAATTTTTCTCAACCAATTTCTATGATTGAAGAGAATTCATTAGGCCAAATGGTAGATTATCAAGCATCATTAGAAACTTTTAATTCCATAAATAACAAGTAGAATAACCCATATTCAAATTATTATAACCCAGGTTAGAAGAACCATCCCAACTTCAATTGGATTAATACTACAGATGGTAATAATCAGCAGTGAGGAACAATCAAGTAAACCCATTGAGAAAATGGAACTAATAATTATAGATCTACTTATCATCGAGGTTTCAACAGTAATCCACATATTAAGAAAAATAAGTTGTCCATAGAAGAAGTGGTGTTACAAATGGGAAATCAGTTACAAATTCAAGGAGCTACAATTAGAAATATTGAGAATCAACTTGGACAAATCACAAATTCATTAAGTAATAGATCCCAAGGAACACTTTCTCGTAATGTTGAAACAAATCCAAAAGACTAGAATAAAGAGCAAGTAAAAGTTGTTCAACTTAGAAGCGGAAGAGAGTTGGAAGGTAGGGTTCAAAAAGAAACTGAAGTAGAGAGATAAGAAATTGAAGAATTAAAAGTGGATGCTCCAAACGATTCTAAAAGACCTATTTCTCTGCTGAATATCAATTTTGAAAAACCACCACCTCCATTTCCCCAAAGATTTTGTCAACAGAAGTTGGATAAGAAATTTTCAAAA
>NW_018221334.1:0-7754 GCF_001263595.1 Phalaenopsis equestris
GACCGTCCACACTAAAACCCTAAGATCTCAGCCAACCAAATCAACTCGGGTTGGATCCTATGGACTCGTTTAAGTGAGATGAACATATCTATGAGGTATCATGTAATTAAATTAAGCCTAATTAAATGGAGAATCAAAATAGGCTCTGGAGGAGGAGAAGTTGTATACCTTGGCTCTGAGAAGTGAAGCTTTGATCAGAGGTTCTCGGCACGTTCTTTGGGGTCCAAGGAGGCTACGGATTGAGCCTCTGGTCTTGGTGAAATATCTAGGTATGATTTTGATCACCGTCGGATTTGGGTGTTGGTCTAGATCTAAGGCTGAGGCTATGTGAGAGGGGAATTTGATGGGCTTAAGCTTCTTTCATTGTTGTGAAGGTGTGGGTAAAGTTAATTTGAGTTTGGTGGACTATGGAGGTGTATTGGGCTCTGTCCTGGTTTCCAGCAAGATTTTGAGCTCAAAATTGAACTCGGACAGTGGAAATTGGTGAGGGAAAATAGTTGGAATGCACTGAGGGGATCTTAGGGAAGCTCCATGGTCAATTTGGAGAGGTCTCTCTAAGAAATTTTTAGCACTCACCTCCATGGCTGTGGGAGGTGCTTTTTATAAAAATGGAAAAGGGGGGGCTGGCATGGGGAGATTGGGGGTGCATTGTGCTGCTTAGGTGGAGGGCAGAGAAGTTCTACAATTTAATTTGGCTGAGCTGGTCTCTAGGTTTGATTTTGGTGGAGTTCCATGGGGTGGCTCTCGGTTTTGAGCTTCTCCGGTGACGGGTAGGAGGCGGTGGCTAGGTGCTCAGGGCATCCAGGGGAATTTGTCAAAGCAATTTAATGCAATGGGGTTTAGTTTTGGTAAGGGTATCTTAAGCATGTGCATTTTTGGAAATAAGATCCCTTAATTTAGAAGACTTTTTGTCCATGGCTTAGTTTAGGTGGTTAGATGCGTTTTGGCTTAGTCTTAGGGTCTAACCAATGGCTGAGGTATGGTTAATTTGATGACTTTGGGGTAGTTAGGTCATCTTTAATGCATAGGTTCAATGTGGGTTCAAGTGATCAAAGTTAGGGTTTGGGCTAGTTTAGCCATGTTAATTGACCCAATTGATTGATCAATATTGTGTAGATGATTGTTATGAAGATTTTTGGTGAAGGACTGAAGTGATTTTAAGTTCAATTTGTAGGCCAATTTGAGGGATTTTTGAAATTTGGCCAATTTGGGCATGTTGGGTTAGACATAGGTCCAGGTTGAGCTAGCCTTGGGCTAAGTCCAAATTGAATGGTCCACATGATCAAGGGAGATGTTGTGAAGATTTTTCATGGAGGGATAGAGTGGAAATTTTTGGGTTAAGGCTCTCAATTTGGTGAGATTTTGAGATATGGTCAATTTGGGGTAAATTTGGGGAAAATATGGGCTTTAAAATATGGGCCTTTAATGGGCAATTTGGGGGTTTTGATCAAAGCTGGTTAAATTTGCCAAATTGGGTCATGTGTTAGTTGAAAAAAAAGAAATTGGGAATATTTGGGAGGTTTTGGGAATTTTCAGGATTTTTTTTTGAATTTTTTGGAATTTTAGGATAAGGAGGGGTATTTTGGTAATTTGGCCAATTTTGGTGATTTTGGGTAGTTTGGGTGTTTCCAAGGTGTTTGAAATGATTTTTGAACCAAGTTGGGTATTTTGGGTAGATTTGGAAATTTTGGCCACCTCTATGACCTACGAATGTCATCACAGCTCACCATGACGGCCTATGTGACCAACTACGACCCACATGGCCCGCAGTTCATGCAACTTCTGACTACGACATCTTTGGCTTATGGATGTCATCACTGTTCGTCATTACGACCTATGTAGCTTACAACTCTTGTTGCTCCCGACACGTGCCTTTGCATCCTACAGACGCCATCACACTCTGCACTACGACCAAAATAACCAACTATAGTCTCATGACCCAGAGCTCATATAACAACCAACTATTGTTATAAAGTTACAATGATCGACTTTATAACTCCATGTTCCATAATTCAAAAGAAAAGTACACATGTGTACTCACCATTCAATATGAATATTTTGAATCAGGTCAGGCATCGTTGTTTTTTCCCTTTTTTCATAGATTTTCATGTAAAAATTGAGTTGTCTCTTCATGCTTACTTCTCTTTAACTATATAAGTGTGTGATGGATTTTTGTACTACGTTAAGACGATAATTCATTACTCTACCACCGCGAATTCTCTAGCACTCATCAATATTTAACACCTGAACTTCAATTTTTACATCATAACACGTAACCTCTGCTTGAAAAGGTCTATTTCATACTTTTTGAGTTAAAATAATGGCGTCTTCTATGAAATTTAAAAGATTTTTTTTCTTTTTTTTTTTTGTGAAAAACTAAATCTTCAACCAATAAATTTAGATGTTAGATTTATGAATACATAGAAATTGTGTGGTGTGTATTTAAATGCTCATGAAATTTAACAGCAATAAAACTAGCTTTGTTGTTTCAGTTGTGATTAAACATACCATTAAGACAACTCTAATGCTGGGGGCTATGCAAATCTGGAGCTGATAAATAGCACGAACATAAAGCACCTTTGGGGCAATTAATGTGGTTGGCTTAACGATTGCTATAATAATAGACCAAAAAGCGAAGATAGTGATAGATTTATGGGTAGGAGTTGTGGCAATCCCATGATGGACAGCTGGAAGATGGAATGTGAGGCTTGAAGGTGACAACTATGATAGAATAATGTTAGGTTTATGTTGCAACACAAAAGGCAATGATTTGGTGTTCAGGTATTGCATTTAAAGGTGTTCATAACTTTTCATTTCTCTCAAAATAGGAATATATATATATACATATATATATATAATAACATACTTGCAGGAATTTTTACATCCTAAATATATAAGTACAAGAATTAAAAATAGGGGTAAAAATTAAATTGATCAAATTTTAATTTACTTAACATATAGAGATTCATTAGACTTCTAAGCAGTGGAGGATAACATAAAAACAATCAAACACACTACAAAAATTCACAACTGCAACAAAAGAAAATATCTGGTTCTAATTTGAAAATTTTAAGCATAAAGTTTTTAAGTGAAAATTAACAATATTTTAAACCTTCTTAAGACTTTGGATTAAGTTCAATACAGGCTAACTAAAAATACTAAACAACACAGGTAACACAATTACTACAAAAAAAAGAACTACTCACAAGAACATAAATATATCACAACAGTGTCTAACAAAACAAAATACAAACAAAACTAACAGTCTCAAACAAATTAAACTAAAATACAGTATAACTGTCCCACATAAAGTTCACAACAAAAGAAAACTAAAAAACAAACTAAAAACCAAACTATAGAACTAAGTCTAATCATCCTCTTCCTCCTCAGCATCACTCTCATCACTATGTCAAACAGCCGCAGGTTGATATGATGGATATTTTGGATATTGAGGGAAAAATACACTCTGGTCACCTCTCATGAGGTTTTCCATACATGAGTAAAATTTTTCCTCATAATCACTACGTCTCCTCATGTGTCCATCTATATGTTATGTAAAATTATCTAAAATTAATACCTTATCAGCAGTATAATTGAAATTCTCCATTATTCTCTCCAATAGTTGTGACTGAGAATCAGATCCAGAAGTCTGACCTTATAATGTAGAAGCACGTGAAGTAGAAGCTTGAGATGTTGATGCACCTGAACTACTAGAAAATCCACCTCTTCAGCTAAAAATTGGATGATGTGAGTAAGATTTCATATTGACACTAGTAATGGGCTTGAGTGGCTACAATATCTCCTCCAAGCTATCAAATCTAACTCCATCCTGCTTGAATAATGAAAAGATCAAGGATGTGAATCTCAAACCTGCAGCTGTAGCAGCAATGGAAGAACTGGTGATAACATCATAAATCAAAGTGCCAATGTTGATGGGCTTGAACTGTTGAATACAATAGTTCAAGGTTGCTCGATCTCGGGTCACTTCACTAAGGTGATTTGCGGGCAGCAGACGAGCAGTAAAGTAGTGCCATGTCTTGGCTGTGGCATCCAACTTTGATGTGGCAAAATTCACTCCTCTTTCATTGGTGATATTCCATAATCCTCTTCCTTGAGTCAAAGATGAAATAATCTCATCTAACTCCTCCTCATTAGGACTATAATTCCTTTAACCATGACTCCTTCTTCTTCAGCCTCAAAGAGATTTGCATAGAACTCTTGATCAATAGTAATAACTACCACAACAGAAACAAAATACAATTGCTCCCACTGGCGGAGAATAATCAAATCCTCAATAGCTCCTCCTGGACTTGAAACAACACTCAGGGATCAATTTTCTCGATTGCATTGCATCACTGTATCAATCCAAAGCTCTTAAACTAACAAATTTGCTTGAATTGAATTGAGCTTTTTCCTTACACCTCGTCACCTTAAGGCCAATTCTAGGAAATTATATAAAATTCACAATAAATCTCAAATTCAGCACTAAATCATTAAACTTAACTTCTAAAAGATTAAAGTACAAAATCTATGTATTTTCCATAGATTTTTCTCAAATATTACCATGAATAGTAATTTTCGGGTAAATCTATAATGTGCTCCAAAAACATAGTGAAAATAAAAATTTTTTTACATAGAAGTGAAGCTCTTACCTCAAGAAGATCAAATCTAACAATTTTACCTCAAACCACCAAAAAATCTTCAAATTAGGGGACACCCTAATCTCCAGTGAAATTTAGAGGAAGGGGATGAAGTTGAGGGCAAAAATGGTGTTTTTCAGACCCAATAGTCACTTTAAACTGTTTGCAAATTGGTTTACGTGAACCAACATTTAAGCACAAATGGTTCGGTGTTTAGGCGCCCATCTCTCGGTTAAGGCAACGCTTAAGTACAGGGTCTTGGCGCTTAGGCACCAATGCACAAATTTTGATATTTTTGGTTTTAAGTAAAATGCATTTCTAGCCTAAGTCAACCAACCCTACATGGTCTCATGAATATTTAATAACTATATTCTTCCCTTTCAACTCTCCTCTTACTCAAGATTCACCGATCTTAACTAATTTGATTCAACACAAAATAACATGAGATTTCACACAAACAAACATTTATATTTATTCACAATCAATTACAAACATTTTCAATACATAGATTCTCAATCAAAAGAGTCTTAGATGAGATAGTTTCTAACACAAACACTAAACAACCATAACATTAAAAGCATACTAAAAATACTTAACATTAACAAACAAACACTGGCACACACAAACACTAACAAATGAACTTAATTCCACTCTCCATTTGGTGGGACGAATCTTGCTCTATTATTAGTCTCTCTTTCAACATTTGGAATGTCAATATGATAAAATGGACGGTGATTAATAACTCTGGTTGAATCTTCTTCAATAAATTTGTTTTTCAAATTTATAGCCTGTCCGCTTCTTCTATAAAGCTGGTATGACTAAACTGTATCTTAAGTTGCCCTCCTACATGATACAGATGTGTGTTAACTTCCATCACTTTTGCTTTCATTGAAACCATGTTAGCCTCAATTTTAGTGATTTTCTTCGTTATTCCTTCGATACTAACTGCTAGGAAATTGTTATATAACTCTTGCACACTTTGACTAACAACATTCTTTCTCATTGCCTCCTTCTTTTCTTCAAATCACTCTCCTAAGATGACATTTTTCCAAAACTCTCACTTTCTCAATTAGAATTTAGGGTTAAATGGAAGTGCAGTGAGACTTCTCGTCATACCCTTCATTTATAGGCTCTAAACCTCCCCTATAACTCTTAGGCATGTCCTAGAACTCCTATCCCAAGATAAAGTGAACCAAATCATGGTTAAAACTTCTAAAAACTGAAATTCGCGTTTTTAACTGTCGCGCTTAAGCGCCTGATATTTGTGCTTAAGCGTCTGTACTTAATTTAGCACAGGTCAACTTAATGTCCAAAAAATCATTCTAACATGTCTAATTCATCTTTTAAGTTCTTAGAATAATCACTAAATCATTATATATTCAAAATACTACCAAAAATTTCTAAATCAGACACAACAACAAAACAATAAAAACAAACACATAGATAACTATGGGTTGCCTCCCATAGAGTGCTTGGTTTAACTTCGTCAGCCCAACGCAGCTAGTGTTTATTCTGGTTGACCCAACATCATAAAATTATATATATTCAAAATACTACCAAAAATTTCTAAATCAAACATAACAACATAACATTCAAAACAAACACATAACTATGGGTTGCCTCCCACAGAGCACTTTGTTTTACATCGTCAGCCCGACATAGCCAGTGCTTATTATGGTTGACCCACCAACATAAGAGCATTTAGTTTAAGTTGGTCACCTAAAAAGTAGGGTTACAACCTGTGATCGTTCACTTTAAATATTTTGTTAGCTTTAGGATCTTTGGTATCCACAACTCCATAGGGATAAAAGAATTTCATCACAATAAATGGAACCATCTACCTAGACTTAAGTTTGCCTGAAAATAATCTTAACCTTGCATTATAAAGCAAAACTTGCTATCCTGGCTCAAAATTTTTAGTAAGAATCTCTTGATCATGCCACATCTTTATCTTTTCTTTGTAGATCTTAGCACTTTCATAATATTCATTCCTTATCTTATCAAGCTCATTTAATTGCAATAGTCTTTTCTAACCAGCTTCCTTAAAATTATAATTAAATTATTTAATAACCTAATATGCTTTATGCTCATGTTCAACTGGTAAATGACAAGCTTTCCCAAATAATAGCCTGTATGGGGACATTCCTATATGAGTTTTGTATACAGTCCTATAAGCCAATACTATATGTAGTCCTATAAGCCTACAAAGCATAATCAAGTTTGATTAACAAATCTATTTTGATTAGATTTACAAATTTTTCTAATATTCTTTTAATTTCACGATTGGATAATTCAGCCAAACCAGTTGTCTGAGGATGATAAGCAGTAGCAATTCTATGGTTAATATGATATTTCCTTTATAACTTCTCCATTATTACATTTCTGAAATGAATTCCCCCCATCAGTTATAATTACTCTCGGCATCCCAAATTTACAAAAAGGTTCGTTCTTAAGAACTTTGCAACACTTTGAGCATCACATCGAGGTAAAGCAAAATCTTCTATCCATTCGGATACATAGTCCACAACTAACAGTATATATAAATAATAGTCCCATGAAATCTAATCCCCAAACATCAAATATCTCAACTTCTAACACATGATTGAGGGGCATCTCATTCCTCCTAGAAATATTGCCTACTCGTTGACATCAATCACAAGTTTTGATATAAGCGTTAACATCTCTAATGATTTTATGCTAATAAAATCTAGATTGTAAAATTTTGTATGTTATTTATCAACACCAAAATGTCCCCAAAAATTAGAATTATTTCGTTTTTGGATAATTTCATAAGTTTCTTCTAAAGGCACACTTCTTCAAATAATTAGATCCCTTCTTTATTTATATAAAAATGGGTCATCCCTAAAATTAGTCTTAGCTTCAGATAAAAAGTTTCTCTTCTGTTGGTATGTCATTCCAAAGGATATAATATCACTAACAATGAAGTTCACAATGTTGGCATACCACGAAACACACCACTCACACCACTCATTAACATTGATTAATTTCTCGTTTGGAAAGTGGTTTTTCTAATTCAAGCCTAGGAAGATGATGAACAATTTGATTCTCAGCTCCCTTCTTATTTATAATCTCAAATTTAAATGCTTGGAAAAG
>NW_018221335.1:0-6387 GCF_001263595.1 Phalaenopsis equestris
CGTAGATTATCAGGTTGGTAGCTCTTACTCAAGGTCGGGAAGCACATTGTCCAACTCTAAGCCCCCACCTGTACTAATGTCTTACACTTAGTCCTGATCTTCTATATGTGACTATGGGTTTTCTTTTACTTGCTTGTGTTTTACTACTACTTTTTTTTTGAATTTTCCCATATCATATACTCCTATTTACTTTCCTGTAATTTAGTTAAATTCCTGCAGATTATATTATGCTTTGTGATGCTAACCATGTAGCGGTAGCAGAGGCTCTGGTACACATTTCCAATTTTTTTATTTACCTTACTGCACTTTCTACCTGCATTTACTTGCTTTACATGCAAAAATAAAACCAAAGCTGAAAAATACAAAACATATTTTCAAAATTAAATTTTCATTTTTTAAACAACAAAAAAACATAATACGTCCTTTAAAATTTATGGAAGTCCCTCAGATGAGGTAACCTACAATTGCTAACAAGATCTCCCCAGTTTAAATGGGCTTAATAACTTATTTAGACTAAATGAGCTCAAAAGAAAATAATAGTACCAGAATGAGGAAACCGTTGGATCCTAACCAGTGTCACTCTAATCAACTTGAAACCCCCCCACTCAAATACTTGAATAACAACAAAATTTTTCATATATGATACAAAATCTTAAACCTTAAACACTGAACTTGGAGTTGTCATTTTGGCAAGGAGCTTGGAGCAAATTGAAACAAATAGAGGACATCATTCTACAACATCAAATCTTTCCTTAAAATTAAATAACAAGCCATAGGACTTCGAGGTAGTTTACCTAGTGCGATATAAATCCTCACTTCATCTTTAGGCTTTTGCACAATCATGTGCAATATAAACCCTAACTCGCTTTAAGTTTTGAGGTTGTCGTTTGTTATGACATAAACTCTTCTATCATTCAGGCTATTTGTATGATTCTGTCATATAAGTGTAAACACTAAATAATAATAATTGGAAGGATGAAACATTTAAAAATATTTCCTGAAAATTGAAGCCAAACCATAAGACAGCTTGGGATGTCACTAAGATTCTCCGCAGGATCCGTAACTTCTCCTTGTTTTCTCCCTTTGGATTTCATAAGAATATTTCCTGAAAATTGAAGCCAAACCATAAGATAGCTTGGGATGTCACTAAGATTCTCCGCAGGATCCATAACTTCTCCTTGTTTTCTCCCTTTGGATTTCATAATTAATGTTCCGAACTTGATCCTTTGTCCGACCTTAAAAGTTCTATACTTTAAAATTCTTGAAGATAATACTTCTTAATGTAAATCAAGATTTTTCTTAGGTGATTTCGCTTTCTTAGGATGTAATTAACTATAAGGGTTTTCCCTTATAAGAATGTAAATCAAGATTTTTCTTAGGTGATTTCACTTTCTTAGGATGTAATTAACTATAAGGGTTTTCCCTTATAAGAAACTTTAGAACCCACTTTAATATAAACCATGTCTAATCTTTTATATTATATAGGAGAAATTTGTCTATCAACATAAAGGTTTCACAGACTAAAATAGATATCATAAATCCTTTAATTTATTTAATCGAGTATTACTATCAGGTAATATGTCTATTTCTTGGGATAGGTATATCACTTGTAGTGTTGTCTTCATTTATTTAAACTACTATCTATATGAGATCGGTTCGGTCTCGTATTTTTAAAAATTAAAATATTGTTTTTCAAAACTATATATATATATATAGTTAAACTTAATATATATATAAAATGTACTTTTTAAAAAAGCTCAAATTCAAAGTTCAAACTTAATTTCAAAACTCAAAATTAAATGTAAACCCTAAACCCAATATCAAATGTCCATTTTTAGCCGGTGATTGTCAGACTAAATCCTACATGTTCAAGATCCTAAAACTCAAACTCAGGTTAAATAAAATTTAATCAAAGGTAATCAACATTAACAACCACATAAAATATAATAAATTTAATAAATTTCAGTTAAATTTCCATGTTTCAGCCAACTTTAATAAAACTTTAATGAAATATAACAAAATTTAATTAACTTTGAATAAACTTTAACTAAATTTAAACAACTTTGAACAACTTCATAAGATATAATAAAATTAGTTAACCTTAAATTAAGACAACATTAATCTAACTTCATCAACTTTAATCAACTTTAACTTAAATAAAATCCAATACAATTTAACAAGCTCAAATGAATTTTAACAAACTTAAATGAATATTAACAAATTTTAATAATGCTTTAAAAAATTCTAAATAAACCCTAAAATTTTATAAAATTTTAAGAAACTTAAATTTAAAACTTTATTGAATTGTAAAAAACACCAAAAAATCTTAAATCTTTCAACAAGCTCAAATAAATTTTCATAATGAAATCAATTATCCTTAAATAAATCGTATTAATCTTAAGATAATAATAAAATAAACCTAAAAATAAACCTAATTATTTTAACGGACATTAACATAAAAAATAATTTCAAAAAAGCTAAATAAATGAATTTAAACAGAAATAAGATAAATAGATTTAAACATATTCCCAACAACACAACTTTTAAAATAAACTTTAATTAATCAAAATAAATAAATCAACTCAAACTCTAAAATAAAATTAAACTCAACTAACTCAAATTTTCAACCCAAGTGAATTAAACATAATCAAGCCCATCCAAATCCTTTTAATTCTTATTTAAATTATTTCAATCCAAAATCTATCAATTTGAGTCTTCGATATCAATCATCCCATAAACACTTACCATTTAATAGTGCCCGATATAACTAAAAACTTTATCTATGATAGCTTCCGTCCTAGGCATACCAAATCCCGAAATAAAATAATTTTATCTTACACGCATAGGGAATAACCCTAGTTCTGTAGACCTATGAATTATGGAGATTTTTCTTTAAATCTATTTTAAGATAATATTTTTAACCCTCGGGATAGTATGTCATTTTTCAAATTTTGCATTTGATCATTTAGAAAGAAATATTCTCAGATCTGTGGTGTATACACAATAAAAAAACCTCACCTCCAAGTTGTCATGCTAAGAAGCTAAGGAATTTAACTATATGGTGGGACATGACAAAGACACAGGACATTACGTAAAACAACCAGACATGATATAAATTATTGGTTACATAAAGCTCCTAAAAATGACATAAAGCTATTGTGTATGACTTATCATTATTTAACTTCATATAATTTAGAATAACATGTTAAAAAGACTCCTTAAGGCTTAAAAATAGGGGTCAAATGTAAGAATGAGAAGGTGGGAGGCAAGCTCCCCCTTCCCATGGGCTACTCCTCCCTCTTTCTTCATTCCTCTTCCACTCAATGTTAGTGGTGGGGTGAGTATTGATGAATGCATTAAATTTTTAGTTATTTCATTCCTCTTCCACTCAATGGGTGAGTATTGATGAATGCATTAAATTTTTAGTTATGTGAAAACTTCTCAATAAGGATAACAAAGATCACACTAGAGGAATCTTCAGTAGATGAGAAAAAGATAACTTCTCCTTAAATCTTTTATTCTTGCATCCTTTAAACTCAACTATCTCTAATTTGTTCTATATTATTTTTCATTAATGTTTTCATTTTTTTTTAAATCAAGGAATTTACCCCTCGTAAGCAACCTTCATTAGAAATGAAAATTTGTCCAAACTTTTAAACCCTACTCGAGTCAATAGTTGAATGTTAAGGTTGACTTTGTGAAAACACTTTTCAAAAGATAGCTTGGTTGAATAAATGATAAATTTTGTTAACATATGGATTGAAGACCACATAATTCATTTTTCAAATAAATGAAATATAAGCTTGTCCTATAGAGAGGAGTAATAAATAGCTTCATATTTTTTATTCTCTTCCTTTTTTTCTTGCAAATGCCTGTCAAAATAATAAGAGAAGCAGAGAACTAAATGTATATACTAAATTAAAAAGGCTTGCCAAGCTATCAAGTTGTCGAGCAGATGAACTGTTGAGCTACCAAGCAGTCGAGTTGATTAGTTCAACTATATGGTGGGACATGACATAAAGCTATAAAACAAAGCTACTGGATATGACATAAAGATGCTAGAGATGATCTAAAGCTGTTAGATATGACTTAACACAATGTACCTTTATATAATTTTGTATATCATGATAAAAAGACACGCAAGACTAACAAATATTGGTCAAATGTAAAAATGAGAAAGCAAGGAAGCAGGGCTCTCTCTAAACACATTCTCCTTCTCTCTCTTTACTTCTCCCTCTTCTACTCAATGCTAGTTCGATTTTGGGCATAATCTATGAACATTACAATACCCTACATCCTAAAAGGATTCAACAATATGTATCATTTTTTTTTGGAACCAATTGATGGCTTAGTTACTCTTTATAATACGATTACATAGCAGAAGATGGGTTTGTGGTCATTTCCTAAGCTTGAGTGATAATATGTTGAACTTGGCATCAACCTTGATGTCTTCATAAATGGTATAGAACTGAGATAAGGTGAGAAACTCATATGTTGAACTTGGCATCGACCTTGATGTCTTCGTAAATGGTATAGAACTGAGATAAGGTGAGAAACTCACAAGTGTACACCCCTTATACATTTTTAGTGAAATTAATCAGTACAAGAACATTTCATTATGGTTGAATGTTAAAGCCTCACTAGTTTCTCATATGATCTTTTTTCTATTTGTCTATGATTGTGTGCAATAAGTCAAAGAAAACATCTTTTAGCATTCTAAAGTGGTTGGTGACAAACTTGAATTTATTGGGCAGAAGATGGCATGTATGATCATGTTGATGTCAGGTGGAGGATGATATGTACTAAATGTACATAAGGTATAGAGTAATAGATAAAAACTTGTAGGAGATATGTAAAGAATTTAACTTCATATCTTAATAATCTCCAACTCATAAATTAAATTTATAATATACTCATTTATGGGCATCTAAACACTACTCTATAAGTTATCTCCATTATCATTTATAGAAGCTAATTGGGGCTATACAAAATCTCAATTCTTCAATTCATACCACTTTCATAAACACGACAATAGATTTTTTGGATTTTTTTTTTCTATTTTGACAAGCCCTATGACATCATTTTGAAGAAGTTATA
This sequence comes from Phalaenopsis equestris, assembly GCF_001263595.1. Lineage (NCBI taxonomy): Eukaryota > Viridiplantae > Streptophyta > Magnoliopsida > Asparagales > Orchidaceae > Phalaenopsis > Phalaenopsis equestris. The sequence continues at coordinate 5,098 of NW_018221335.1, forward strand.
CATGGAATGATAGTCGAATTGTCTATGTTCTATTTAGAATATAAATAACGCTCTTAACTTCAACTGTCACAATATAGAAACATTTTCTTATGCTTAATTTAAAATCTTTGTTCAACAAAAATTTTAGTCCAATCATCTCTTTGTTAGTTTTAGCGATAACCATGCATTCATCTTTTACCTGTGAGATAAAGATATTATATATTGTCTTAACAGTGAGTTGATGTCAATATCATTTCAGAAATAGTGGCCTAATCTCTTCTTAAAGTCACAACAATTTATCATTATAATTTAAAGCCAAACCTTTATAAATTTTAATCAGTTATTAGTACCTTTCATGTAACATGATATCCACTTTATATCCTCCCATTATTCCTATTAACTTCCACTGCATATAGACTGTTTGATCTTGTACAAATCGTTGCATAAAAATTAGTTCAACTTTTTTTACGAAACAAATTGAGTGTGATTTGCATAACAAAGTTTTGATACAAATAATTAAATTTTGATCAGCATAACTTGAACAAAAGTTTCACAATTTTTATTCAAGGAAGATCATAAACAAAAAAAAAAACTACATAACTAAACAAACCCGTAATCACCATCACAAAAGATGATTAACAAATGAAATTATAAAGTCATTTAATTAAAAAATATCTCAAGCCTTCCAACACTTATTTTGTGATCAAAGATTCAAGATATATACCTTACATTACTTCAGAGAATATAAGACCACTTTCACATATAATAACCTCACCAGCCTTTCCCAATAAGCCACATATTACTTCACATAACAGAGAATATAAGACCACTTTCAAATATAATAACCTCACCAGCCTTTCCCAATAAGCCACAGCCAATCTAATGCAACTCCTGAAAAAAGACCACCTAGAAGAAACAGAACCAGCAAATTTCCCAAAGCATTAGCCTCCGGCCCCTGCAATGATTTACATGACACGAAATAAAGTTATATCAATATCTATATTTCTCTCCATACATATATCTCTATAAGAAAGACTAACCTTGTATCCTTTTGGAGCTGCAGTGAGAACGCAAACAGTAAGATGACCGTTAGTTAACCCTAATAATGATGTCAGGAAGATCATCCAGCCTTGTCCTCCATATTTTGCCGTGAAATAAAACGCAGGAATGAATATGAAACGAGATATGATTGCAATCATCAGGCCTTTTCTTGATTCTATGCAGATATATTCTATGAGAGGGGTAAATCTTCCAATCAGGTCCAGCACATTATACATTGCAATTAAAACAAGAGAATACCTGAAAATGAGA
>NW_018221336.1:0-964 GCF_001263595.1 Phalaenopsis equestris
TCAGGGAGGATCATACCAACCAGAGAATAAGAAAACGACCATTGTGGAATGTAGGAAAGTGGTATATTTCTTCAAAGTTGAAGTCGTACCTAAAATGTTCAGATGTCTGATGAAGAAGCCTGAGTTCAAATTACCAAATCCAAACAAACCTGAATAAGTCGACAAGAAAGATCAACCAAACTATTGCCTGTATCACAGATTACTAGGGCACACTATAGAAGATTGTTTCATCTTCAAGGATTGGCTTGAGAGAAACCTTAAAGAAGGGAGTATAATGATCCCGAAAGAATATTTAAAAGAACCTGAAAAAGGTTCCATAAATATGATTTTAGCTAAGCCAATCTCTCTGATTGACCTGTATACTGGAAAAGATGGATGGAGTACGACTTGGAATAAGCTCGAGAAAATAGTGAACCAAATCTAGAATGCGTTGGCACAAGCTTTTGTTCAGTGTCTTCAGCCTGCCAAGTCTGAGATGAAGATTTGGCCAGAAGATCCGTCACCGTCAAAGAAGAATAAGAAGAACACCACCACGAAGACTGATAGCACGGGGGCTAAGATAGGGGATGCCTCTGCTAGATTAGTTATCTTGGATTCGGGGAAGAAAATCCTCGAACCCCTGACCTTGTATGATTATCTTTTTGCCCCTCCGGGGTATATGAATATAATGATTATGATTTTAGCTAAGTTTTCACTGTTTCTAATGTTAACGTAATTGATTATGACCAATCTAGCTTCTCCAAAATGATCCTCACATCGTACTTGAGTCCGATGCACTGGCTAACAAGACCAAAGGAGACATCGACAATACCGCTTACGATAGCACCAAGATTGAAGAACCAATCCTCGAGACCACGATGCACCGCTTGCCATCAAATTAGATTTTTCTGACAAAGAAGAAATGCCAAAAGATTTAACAAAGATATCTGAGGAAGAAGAAATTACAGAAGTGAACTTAAGGAGT
>NW_018221337.1:0-3895 GCF_001263595.1 Phalaenopsis equestris
CAACATGTCAAAATTCCAAGCCAAGGTGATGTGCCGTTATGCATGGAGAATCAAATGATTAAAAATAGTATTTAATTAATTAAAAAAAAATGCACCAAATGGACTTGAAATTTATTTCACATTATTCCCCTTTGTTCGCTGAGCAAGAGGGTATTTTTATTTTTCTTTTGTGATTTTTCTACACAAAGTTATGAATTTTCTAAGTTAAGGGTATTTAAATAAATAAGAAAAGGCCCTATTTATCTATTAAAACAGCGCGTGCCACCTCAACCTACGACGGCCCCGACGGCATGCGTGGCGCGCTCTGGTGCGACGACAAGATCAACAAAAACTAAACCTCAACCAAAAATGAGGTAAAAAAATGGACCCCCAATAAGTGTGGTGTGTTGGGCAAGCACACTGCGCGTATTGGCGTTGATCGACGAAATCAACAAAAACCAATACAAACTCCTAAGTCAATAGACCTGGAAGTATGTGTAGAATTGTGTGTGTGATTTGTTTCTACCAGGGAATTAGCAAGTAATCGTCTGGTTGAAATCATGGAGTGGAGACTCTCGCTGGGGATCGGAGAGTGAATTTTGAGTTATGAAATTTCTGGTATTTATAAAGGATGGGAATCAGTATGTAAGTGCTGACCCCGAGGTGGGAATTGAAATTTTGGTATCAATCCAAAATGAAAGTCAGAATTTAGATATTGACCTGGAAAGATAGGAATCAAAATTTAGGTTTTTATCTCAAAATGAGAATTGAAATTTAGGTATCAATCTCAAAAAGAAAGTTGAAAGTTAGAGATCGACCTCGATACGAGGGAATCAGAAGTTAGGGACTGATCCCGAAATGAGAATTGAAATTTAGGTATCAATCTCAAAATGAAAGTCAGAAGTTAAGGACCGACCTCAAAAAGGGGGAATCCGAAGTTAGGGACTGATCCCCAAATGACAATTGAAATTTAAGTATCTCAGAAAGAGAATCGAAAGTTAGGGACCGAACTCAAAAAAAGGGAATCAGAGGTTGAGGACTGATTCTGAAATGAGAATTGAAATTTAGGTATCAATCTCAAAAAAATGTAGGTCAATTCTCAAAAGAAAGCGTCGGAATGTGAGTACGGACCTCAAATATAATGAATCAGAAATGTAGGACTGATTCAGAAACGAGAATTGAAACATAGGTCAATTCTCAAAGTAGGGCGTCAGAATGTAAGGACCAACCTTAAATGTAATGAATCAGAAATGTAGGACTGATTCAGAAACAAGAATTGAAATATAGATCAATTCACAAAGGAGGGCATCGGAATGTAAAAACCGACCTTAAATGTAATGTATCAGAAATGTAGGATTGATTCAGAAACGAGAATTGAAATATAGGTCAATTCTCAAAAGAGAGTGTCATAATGTAAGGATCGAGCTCAAATGTAGTGAATCAGAAATGTAGGACTGATTCAGAAATGAGAATTGAAATGTAGGTCAATTCTCAAAAGAGAGTGTCAGAATATAAGGACCGGCCTCAAATGTAGTGAATCAGAAATGTAGGACTGATTCAGAAATGAGAATTGAAATTTATGTCAATTCTCAAAAGAGAGTTAGTAGCGTTCAATTTATAGAAATGTATCATGTGAAAAAAAGGTTGATCTTGTTGAAGGAGATTTGTAAAGTTTTATGGAGTTATGTGCAGAATGTGAAATTCCGTGAGGATGTGCAGAGAGTTAATATAGATAACGATGGTTGTGCTATGCGCACAAAGAGTAGGAAATTTTGAAGACGGAAGTATCCACTCAGCAGGTTTATTTTATTTTCTTTTTTTTTATTACAATTAATTTTTCAAAAATGCGTTTTTAAAGTTTTAATTTTAATTGGTTGATAAGAAATTTATTTTATTATTTATTCATTTATGATTATCTTTCATTTGTGTTTTGTTTGTTGTTGAGATTTGTTGTTTCGTTCTTTGTTCATTGGAACTCTGAACCATCACATGATTTGCAGCTTTCATCCATCGCACAAAAAGGCGATTGACAAGAAGGCACAATTTGAGAGAAATTTTCATTAATCTGCTTCAATAAAGATGCGACAGATCAAACATGGGCTAATGCCTCAAAAAGAGTGCATCATGTAATACATGCTGAAATACATTGAGAGTCATCTCAAGATATGAGTACATCATAGAATGATTACATCAATTACATGTCATGTTGGTAAAAGAAAGTAAGTGAATCCTTTGCGCTTGCTATATTGAGCTCCTGATCAAGCAGACCTTCTAAGTCATGCTCCAGGATAAGTGTTCCCTTCGCATGTATTCAGAGTACAACCTTCTCATAGCTCGTAAGGAAACAGTTCCTCTAACTTCGGGTCTTGTTGGAATCCATATGGTACCTTACTGTCATCCATTTTGTGGAAGGTCAAAGACATCCTACGCTGTCGTACTCCTAAGATGCAGTGCTTGGAAACGTCTGCATCGTTGCCCTTAAGAACAAGCATTGAACCAACTGGAAGAGGAATCTCCACAGCTCCTCTAAATTCACCAGGGTCGATTACATAGATTTCTTTTCCAAACAAAATATTGCTCTTACTCATGAACAAGACCGTGCTGAAAGGCCTCACAAAGTCATGATGGTCAATATGTGGGGGAATACAGTCACCTTCACAGTCACCTTCTTCATAAATGTTGTTGGGAATACAGTCGGCTGGAGCTATGCTGCATTGGACCATTCTCTTGATCATCCATTTTATCATGGGAGGTAACGGGTCCACCTCATCATGTCTCAAAATCCCCGGGGGATTTCCTTGTCTATCCTTAGTGAAGTTGCAGCAACAGCCGCACTGGATGGTGATTCTTCCCTTTCCCTGCATCCATTTCTTCGGCTCGGAATACATTCTCTCCATGAGAAGGCCTACTCAACCTCTATCTCTTAGATTGAAGATGCAGTACAAAATGCTTCTTTCATCAGTTAAAACCCTGGTATATAGCTCCAGGCCCTCCAATATGTTGATAAACTTTCCTTGAACCTCTTCATGGAACTCGAATTCCCTTTATTTACTTTCTTTATTTTGTAGTATTCTACCATACCGGGAGTTGGCAGCTGCCTGGGGCGTTCCTTCCTCCGGGCCTCGGAAGAAATCCAAACTGGCGCTGGCTGATCTGAAATATGAAATTCATCCTCAAGTGGGATGTATGATCCTGGGCTCCATGGTGCGCGCTGATCCGTCCCCAATGGGAAATACAGCTCATAACATACGATTCATTTGCCACAAAACCTGGAGTTTGAGATTCGTTGGTGCTTGCAGTGTACTCTTCTAATGTACTAAAGCGCTGTAGATGTAGGACGTTGCAGTCCGGGCATTCTACAAATGCGCCCGTGACTGATGTCTTGGCTGGTACTTCGACGTTGCATGTTGGGCAACCTCTACATAGGATATCTGGGACCGGAGGCACATCTGATCCCGTCACAAATCCTAACTCTTCATCTGTAGTGGGCAGGCTGGCAAAAGTCTCTCTCATATTTGGATCGTAAATATGTCTCTTATGAGTGGGGGTAAGAAAACCGCTCACGTCTCTTTGGCTCTTGCGCTCTTGTCGCAGAAAGGCTCTCTGTTTCTTTTGGCTTGCATTTCTACGTTGTGTCCTGTGGAGTGGAGTATCTGGTAGTTGTTCACTATGGGTGGCTATTAATCCCCTTGCTGGAGTAGCTATCATGGAGGGTAGTCGGCTGCGCCCCTCCATCGGATCTTGTTCTGCCATCACGCTTTTGCCTTTACGTGACACATCGTCTTGAGTGGTCACTCTCAACAGTGAAGGCAGTCCCTTCTTTTCTTCATTGCTGACTACGTCCATTAGAGGACCGTCGTAGTCCATATCAATCTGATTGAAATCCATGTTGAAATCTATGACACCTCCTTGTGGC
>NW_018221337.1:4092-4323 GCF_001263595.1 Phalaenopsis equestris
GTGGTAGTTTTTTTTTTTAATTTAATAGAATTTTTAAATCCAAAAGTAGAAAAAAGAACGTGTGAAGCACAAAAATTTCTTAAAATTTTCATTATGTATGAGGTTAATTACAAAATTTGAACCCGGTCGTAGACATATGGCCATACAGATAACCCTAAAACAATCAAAGTTTCAAAGATTCAAAGCAAGCAGAGGCAAGCGGAGGCAGGCGACATCAGGCTGCATAATAGG
>NW_018221337.1:4388-4690 GCF_001263595.1 Phalaenopsis equestris
TGCGGCGAGCAAGAATAGGTCTTTTGAGCACGAGTACGAGGTCACCAATTTTGAATGTCCTTGGGTGGACCAATTTGTCATGTGCTTGTACCATCTTTGCCTGGTAGAGCTCCAAATGTTGCTGTGCTTCCAATCATTTTCCCTCGAGACTCTTCAGTTCTTCAAGTCCGAGTTTTGCTTTTTCTTTCATTGTGTGTTGGTTGGCAACGACGACTCTGAGAGATGATATCTGGATTTCTAGCGGTAGCACAGCCTCGGTCCCGTACACGGGCTTCTAAGGTGAGCACTGTGTGGGAGACCTG
>NW_018221337.1:4734-6755 GCF_001263595.1 Phalaenopsis equestris
CTTTTATTTTCATCTAGTGTTTTCTTCAAAATCTGTACCAGTGTCTTGTTGAAAGCTTCAGCCAGACCATTTGCTCTGGGATAGTAAATTGTAGAGTATCTCCAATCTATCCCAGGTCTTCTTATGAAACTGTTGATCTTTGTACTTTTAAAAGCTGTCCTATTGTCAGATATTATTCTTTGCGATACTCTCAAATGGTAGACAATTTGGCTTTTGAAATATTGAAGGACGTGTGGTGTTGTAACCTCACTTAACGGTACTGCCTCTGCCCATTTGGAGAAGTAATCTGTAGCGGCAAGTAATAGCGGCAAGTACGAACCTGTGTCCTTTAGAAGATTGTGGGTCTATCGGACCTATTATGTCCATGCCCTAACACTCGAATGACCACGAGGCAACAGTTGGGTGTAGCACATTCGGAGGCTGGTGTAAGACCACGCGATGCGCTTGGCATTGGTGACATCTTTTGGCTGTATCCATGCAATCAGATATCATTGCTGGCCAATAATATCCAAGTCTTTTAATCTTCATTTTCATTTTTGGTCCCGACTGGTGAGCGCCACACAATCCGGCATGTACTTCTTTGACAACATTCTGTGCCTCGGCTCTGCTCAAACACCGTAGCCACATTTGGTCGAACGATCTTCTGTAGCGAACATATCCCACCAGGGCGTAAGACATGTCCCTTCTTGTGATGTGGTGTGCCTCAGACTTGTTCTCTGGTAGCTTTCCAGTGTGCAAATATTCTGTTAATGGCTTGTGCCAATCTTCGTTGATGTCTGCAACTATATTTATGGTTTCTTCTTTTGCAAGTTTATGTAGAGTTTTGAAGTCGTTTTGAGACAAGACTCGTCTTCCTTGCACCGTGACTTCGATGGAATCCTCCGGGGGACACACCATTTCCTTAGCAAGTTTTGCTGATCCGGTAGAAAGTCACCTCAAGAACCTGCTCCAGGAGCTTCATCGCGTACTTATGGTATTCTGTTAACCTTGGTTTTAGAATTCTGTATTGTTCGGCGACTTGCTGGATGACAAGTTGAGTGTCACCATAAATGGCAACGCTTGTTATATCCATTGAAATTTCTAATTCCAGTCCGGTGATTAAAGCTTCATATTCTGCTTCATTTTTGGTGCACGACCCTGTCAGGTGGTATGAGAACCTCAACATATCCTTATCTGGCGTAATAAAGATCAAACCGATCCCTGCCTTGCCTGGTATAATTGTGTCTGATCCCTTGTCTTTCCTGGCTGACGAAGCACCATCGAAGTACATTTCCCAGTGTTGCGCACTCAAAAATTCCATCTGTAGTATCTGCTCGTCTGGTAACTCGTCGTTGAGAGAGGACCCAGCTGGCAGTGGGTGTACAGCGATAAAGTCTGCTAAAATCTGTCCCTTTATAGCACGGAGGGGTATAACATTTATATCAAATTGCAATAAGATCATTGTCCATCTCGCTAAACGTCCGGAGAGTGTTGGTCGGGTCATCAAATATTGCAATGGATTAACTTTCGAAATTAGGGTGATCCTATGAGAAAGCATGTAGTGTCTAAGCTTTTGAGCGGAGAAAATTAGTGCCAGACAATGCTTCTCAATAGGTGGATACCTTATTTCCATTGGTATTAGACGACGACTCAAGTAGTAGAGCGCATTTTCTTTTCCCTCGTCGTTGATTTGGGCTAAGAGTGCTCCAAGAGAGTCATCTATAGCCGGGGTATAAAGTATCAACGGTTTCCCTGGGATAGGGGCTGCCAAAACAGGAGGTGTCATTAAATATTGTTTAACGTCCTAAAAGGCCCGTTGGCATTTCTCTTCCCAAATAATTTTGACATCCTTTCTATATAATGCCAAGAAATGCCGACACCTACCTGAGAGATTAGAAATAAAGCGTCTCAGATATGCCAACTTCCCTTGGAAGGAACGTAGCTGTTTCAAAGTTTTAGGGGGAGGCATTTCCAAGATAGCTTTAATCTTATCCGGGTCAATCTCGATTCCCCGATGACGGACAACGAATCTTAGAAATTTC
>NW_018221337.1:7085-7975 GCF_001263595.1 Phalaenopsis equestris
TGCTGATATGTTGCTCCGGCGTTCTTTAGGCCGAACGACATCACTGTGTAGCAGAAAATTCCAATGGGTGTTCTAAAAGCTGTGAGCGAGGCATCCTCGGGAGCCATCTTAATTTGGTTATACCCCGACGATCCGTCCATGAAGGAGAAAATTTCATGTGTCGAAGCGATATCCACCATCATTTTTGGTATAGATAGTGGAAACTCGTCTTTTGGACATGTCTTGTTCAAATCTCTGAAGGCGACACAAACGCGGATCTGTCCATTTTTCTTTTTAACCAGTACAATATTGGCTAACCACATGGGGTACTGCTCCTCTTTAACAAACTTGGCATCTATCAACTTCTTTACCTCGGCGATGACTTGTTGTTCTATCTCAAGGTGCATTCTCCTTAGAGCTTGTTTTACTGGGTTACATTCTTGTCCACCCCATGTTTATGGATTGAAACCTCTGCTAACAGCCCTGGCATTTCATCATAGCTCCATGCAAAGTAATCTTTGAAATCTGTTAATAGTTTGACCAATTCTACAGATTCTTCATCATCAAGTAGAGAACTTATAAACGTAGGTCGGGGTCGTTCTTCAGTCTCGAGGTTAATCTCTTTCAATTCATCGATAGTGGATTTAATTTCTTCCTCAAATTTTGGCGGAGCATCTTCTATTGGTTGATCAGCAGAGTTATCCTCCACATCAAGGCAATCCTCTTCTGACTCCTTAGTAACAACCATGCAAAATTCAGAATCATCGATTGGTCCCACTGTACCAAATCCGAGACCTTCTTCCTAATTGGGAGCTCGACTTTTAGTATTCCACATTTTTTCAAAAAGTTGATATTTATCTTTTGGCATTTGTTTCAGTAAGTTTCCCTATTGAATTAACTTTTGAACACAA
>NW_018221338.1:0-711 GCF_001263595.1 Phalaenopsis equestris
CAGAGGAGCGCGATTTGCGACAGGAGTTCGCGGACTGGCGTCGAGGTCTTCGGTGCTTGCGATTCGGTGTTTGCGAATTGCGGGAGAAGCAGCGGGTTCCGCAACGAGGCCGGGCGAGTCGCCGCTCCCGGAGAAGAAAAGCTTTGCACTACTGCGAAGGAAGGAATCGCGCGGAGAAGAAGGGTTCGTGGGGTTCGCGAGGTTCGAGTTTGCGGCATTCCGTGGAGCATCTCGCGGGAGCATCTTTGGAGCATTCCTGTTTGCGAGAATCGAGTTCGTGGAGCACGAGAGTAGGGAGTTACGGGAACCGCAAGGGGCTGCGATAGGATCGCGATACAGGGAGTCGCGAAGGGCGAAGAGGCGCGAGGTTTCGTGAACTGTCTTGTAGTTTAAGGAAGCAGAGGAGTTCATTCAACAATCCGTGGGAAACAGAGGCTATCCACCGCGAACAAGAGCTTTGTTTTGCGGAAAATTTGAGGAATTCGACCAGTTAAATTTGTCGGTTCGTCGCGGGAGATTTTGGGACTATTTTAAGCCAATTTTACCTCGAATATACACCTCATAATTATCAACACAGAGTACACCACATCAAAAGCTTCCGACATGTTTCTTTTGTTTGTTTCCGTCATTGTATGCCTTAGCTCTCTGACCTCTTCTCTCTTCAGATCATCCACACGATCGAAGAGAGAGTTATTCGGAGAGAAAGGCTAT
>NW_018221339.1:0-18127 GCF_001263595.1 Phalaenopsis equestris
TAATTTTTCTTGATTTTTATCGAGAGTATTCTTAGGTAATTTCAGTTATCTAAGATGTAATTAACTATAGGGGCTTGCCCTTATAGGAAGCTTTTCCCGAACCTAGCCTAATATAAACCCTATTTAATTCCTTATATTAAATAGGGGAATTTGTCGGCCAATATATTGGTTTCGCAGACCAAACGGATGTCATAACTTTCTCTAGTTTATTTGATCGAACCTCACCCTCAATTCTTGTGTTTATCCTTTGGGATAGATACAGGATTTGAGGTAAAAGCGCTCTTTCATTCAAACTATGAAAATTATGGGGTCAGTTTGACTTCATCTTTTTCAAAACTAAAATTTTTTTTAAAAAAAAATGTCCTTCCGAAGCGGGCAACGGGGTTTCAATTCCGATGACCGACAGCTTCTTACGGGCAAACCCCACACCAAAAATAGTGCCGACAATCACCATTAAGCTTGCTGAGGGTGACATATTGTCCTTGGCCCCTACTATTTTCTGTACTGATGTAGGCACAACCACTTTTAGTCATGTCATTCAAACAACTCATATTTTGTTGAGGAACACCACTCGTTGAAGCACTAGCTTTATGCTCTCCTTAGATAAAGGGGAGTCATGCTCATGCAAATGACCCTATCATGCTTGCATATATGGGCTCTGCCATCTCTTATAAGAATAGATCGGTGCCCAATAGTAAGGTGGCCCCACAAGTTAATACGTCTAATCGACCATCTGGGAGTTTGTTTGTCTTTTCTAGACTCTTAGAATCTACCCTGGTCACCTCTTTAGGCATCACCTGTGTTTCTACCCAAGTGATGTATGAGGTTAAAAAATTTATTGAGTTGTCTAGTACCATTCATGCACTTTATGTTGCCTTTCATGCTAAAAAATTGAGCAGGAAGGACAAAAGGAACATGAATGCATAGCTAGGATTTCAATAGAGACCATCTTAAGATGCTCATATCTAAGAGCCTAACTGTGAGGTCATAATGATGCCTGTGAGCACAAATAGTTCCAGGTTCTTATTGACTATTCTGATCATTTCACTCATCGAATAGTCAAGGGGTCAATTTCTTTGACCCTTTTATTTATCTCTCCATGGATGATAGCCCCAGTTGGTAGCGGGGTTTCCCTAGAACATGTTTCTCCTATCCGTGGCCTAGTTTCCCCAAGGTATGTAATTTTTATTAGTGCCTTAGTCATGTCCAAGCCCGCTTTCTATCTTTTTTATGATTCTACCCATTTCATCATGAGAAAGATTAAGGGAGTTGTTCATTCTCTAAGGGGAAGGGTAAGGTTGATGGCAAGGAGTTATTTACTTGCATTACTCGATCTAAAAGCTTCAACACCATCTTGGCCCTGCATTCCTTCCAAGAGAAGGTCAAGAAAAGCCCATATGGCTACTCAGTAGCCCACTCCATTAGCCTTGGCCCTTACGGTTTTTCCCTTACAAATGATATTCATACAACACATTTAACTTTTGTTTCTTCTATTGATGTAATCAAAGTTAAAACTATATTCATTGTACATGTTAAGAAGAAGTGAAACAAATTTTCTAATTATTGTTCTATTGTATTTGCTTTTGCTTCTACAATTTTTTTTTCAAACTTGAGATAAAATACCCCAGGGTTTCCCTTGAAGGTTCTTTTATCGATATTTGAGAAGCCCTCTTATCGACCTATCTTGATTAAGAGATAGTGGGTTCAAAAGGAATTGATTGAGTGATTATTTTTGTGAGCCAACACTCATTATTATGTCATTTTTTGTCCCTATCACTATTTATATAGAGGACAATACAACAAATTCATTACCGATAGTTTCCATGTCTCAATACCATATGAGGTGATGCTTGATGAAGATGAGGAGATGGATCCCAAAGTTGATTCAGTTTTTGACCCGGTTGACCGGAGTGAACTTTGTGAAGGTTACCTGAATAATCATGATGAGGATGATTTGCTTGGTGAAAAACTCACCATTGATGTTAATCCTCTCAATGTAGTCTTATCGACATTTATCAACATGCCACATTTGATTGGAAATTACTAGAGTGAAGGCCCTTTTTGATGATTCCTTTCACAAGTCCAATCTGGTTGATGCTTTTAGATCTTTTGAGTTTAAGGAAGTTATTATAATAATACATGTCGAGGGAAATATAGATGTTTTCCTAGTGCATTTATAAGGGCAGATGTCATGAATGATGGATAATATGGGCCTTATGTCTTCTCATATTACTACATTACAAAATGAGTGAGTTGGATCGACAGTGATGCACTTTACAATACTAGAGGTTTCACCCTTTCTAGTGCTTCTAGTCATTTTAGTGGATACTTCATCACCTCCTCCAATTACATTAGGTAGGTAGGTATCATCTCTCATCGATGAAAAGATCAAAGTAGCTCAAGCAACCTAATAGAAGACCTTTGTTACTAGGAGAGGGCGATCATAACACGAGGAGCATAAGTTAGTCCCTTGACAACTCACACAACACATCACAAAACACAGAGCATTCTAATGTAATATTGGTAAAAGTGATACCGTATTGTTGAAACTTTTCATGTCTACTTTAGGAAAAATATCTTTTAGATGGTATATTAAGTTACCCAGCGACACACGCAGGACATTTTTCAATCTATATGATTCTTTCGTTTGAAGGTTCATTGGTGCACAACACTGGATGAACATGAGCAATCTGATGACTTCTCAACAAAAGTCATATGAGTCTACTATTATTTTTATTGCTCATGGGCATAACCTTAACATGCAGTGCAAGCCTACATTCCATGAGTAGTGAATGGTCTCTTACCTTCCTGGCAGGTTGAAAGTGCCAACCACAACACTCTTACTGTTATACTCTATTTGAACCTTTGAGAAGTCACTCTCAAATATATCTAGCTTACAAGATAATCTAAGCTCCTTGATTTTCTAAGATGATATTGATAAGGGTAAGGGAAGAAAAATTCCTCATATTGTTGGTCCCTTTCAGAGTATATATGAAAGTTTGAGCTTGACTTTATGAGGTAACAAATGCCAATGTTGTCGAGCCCATTCACCACCCCTTCTGAGGAAGTGAACTACCCCTCCCTATGGAGATAAGAAGTGTTGTGGCTATCTTTTCAAAAGGAATGTGTCTGGATGTTCTATAAAAACTTAGTAAAGTAAGGGATGAAGCTTCCCAATCTTGTTAGACTAATAGAGGTGGATAAGACCTTGATACCTAATTATTATTTGTACCACTAAAACTTGGAGCATATCTTGAAGGAGTTTTATCCCTTCAAGAATTGGTTGACCGCCTAGTATAAAGCTAGAGAAATTAACATCACTAAGATCCTTTTTTGAGAAACTCACAGGGAAGGCATTGGCCAATTTCATCTCTAAGGCTCCATCAAAAGTTCTTATGTTTTTTTATGTGACATCAAGGTTGGCACGTAATGTCCCATTAGAGGTAATGGGTGATTTGGTGAGTATATATCTTAGAAGATGATTATATACTTTATACCCATTCTGATGGAATGAAGACTCCATTTACTAATTAATTTTCATGCTTTCATATTTTTTATTATGATAGTTCAGAATTTGATAGGGATAATACACTCTCATGCTCACCTTGGATGGTTTTTTCCAAGTACATGATGAGGAGAATACTAATAGAAATAGGAATCCCTCACCTTAATCTTGATCTCAATCTGTAGATCAAGCATGTGACTTTCTTAATGTGTTTGATCCTTCTAGGTCTGTTATCAAGGATATCCAACAAGTCTGGTTAAGGAGTGATAGGTTGCTCCCACCTATCATAGGGAAGCCCTCTTCTTAGGATAAGGAGAAGGATATATTTACACAAGAATTCCCTTACATCTTAAGCTCAAGATGTAAGTCATAATAACAAGTTAAAGTCTTTTATAATGTCCTGACTCATCTCAAGAAACATCTAACACTATTGTGTGTATATGATGCATTAACGATATCTTTTGAGCTTCAAGAGAATTTTTTCAAAGCTCACTTAAAGCCTAGAGCCTTTTGAGTCTATTTCATGGAGCATAAGCTTAAAAAATTAGTTCCATTACAAGATGTTAGTAGAATTTTTTCTTGGAGCTCTGTGATGGGCTGATGTCTGTCCACCATATGTCTTGGAAGACTTTCTATCTAAATGATCAAATAAGACATTTAAATAATAATAAACTTTATCAAGGAGAAGAAATATTACCTTAGAAATTGACCTAATAATTCAAATGATGAAAATCCTATAAGACTTGTGGGTTTACATGCACCAGATTTTCCCCTACCTTACAAATGTAAGATAAGATTTATTTTATTATAGAGTTAGGTGTCCTTATAAGGGAAAGCCCTCAGATAATTACATCTCTAAAACTGTTAACTTTAATGAAAACACTTTTTTAAAATATTGGCGGTGTTGTTACACTTCATGTCTTTAAGACAAAAAGTCTAAGGATGGTGCGGTTAAGATTTATGCCCTAAAAAATAAAGTGATTTAGATTCATTCACAAAAACACATTAGGCTAAAAAGTCACATGGACTTAAATCCAACTAAAGAGATGAACATAGTGATTAGATCATGATCAAAAGCATAGAGATTCACATTCAACCTAAGAGCTATTTAAAAAGACACTCATTCATTATTTGTTTTGTTGTCTGTTGTTTGTTTATTTGTTCATTTGCTTGTTTTTTTTGTTTTTGTTTAAATTTTCCTAAATATGTTAGAATGGAAAATCATATAAACTCATATCCAACTTAAGATGTGAACATGACAATTAAGTTGGGATGGAAAACCACACTGACTCACATCTAACCCAAGACCCAATTAAGAGGAAATTAATTTATTTGATCATTCTTTCATTCATCCATTCATTCATTTATTCATAATTCATTCATCATTCTTTCATTATTTATTTGGTTTGTTTTAAAAGCGTTTGTTTATTTTGATTTGTTTGAAAATGCTTTGTTTGAAGGGTTTAGTTTGAAAGTTTTTTTGATTTGATTTGTTTGAAAAGTTTTATGAGTTTTTCTTCTTATATTAAGTATAGGACTCCCTCAGGGAAATTAAATCTTGCCCATTAAAATCCATAACAGTTTAAGGAGAATGTACTTAAGACCAAAGAGTTTTCAATTTTTAATTTTTATTTTGGTTTCTACTTGTTAGTTTGTCTTTTTGATTTTTTTTAAAGTTTTAAGTCCAACATCCATATCAAACATTCATATTTTGATTATTTTTAGTTAGATTTTGATGTCTAAGATTTGATTACTTTTAGTTGGTTGATGTTTGATATTTTGAAGTTTAATTGAAATCAAATTCTTTAAAGTTTTATCTTAAATTTAAAATATTAAAATTTCAAGTTTTCCTTTAAGGATTTAGAGATTCAGATGTTATCAGACTCTCACCTGAGCCTTGGAAATGACTTTTCTTAAGTGGAATGACATCCCTAGCATGACCGACCTAGTGTTAATTTTATATAAGAGAATGTGTACTGCTTTTATTTTAGTTTGAGAAGACTGAAGCCAAGCATTATTATTTTTTAAATTTTATGTTTTAGTCAATTTATACTGTGTTTTTCATTATTCTAAGCCTTTAACTTGTTAAAGTTTAGAATGTAGAATATTTTTAACATCCTTTAGTATATAAATGTCCAATACAAGCGGCTTTATCAAAAAATTATTTAAACCTTAAAGTGAAAAATGAAATTTTAGATGAAAGACACCCATCATATGAGTTTAGGATAAAACATTTCTTTTAGAAACACTGGCACATATTGAAATGATTTTCAAATGAAGCTCAACTCTTTGAGGGTTGGGTTTCTAAATTTGTTTGTATCAAAAAAAAAAAAAAAACCTTGATCCTACAGTGATACACTCAAAATCATAGAAACTTCTATAAATTGACTTTTTGAAAATGCACTTTATAGGGTTCATGTTTGAATTCTAGCAGCAAAATCACTTAAAGGAAATTCTCAAATTCCTAAAGGCTATTTTCCCTTTTCTTAGAATGAATAATAACATTTGATTGCATTTGATTATGAATAAGCTATTTGAGAATTCAGGTTGAGGCACAAAAAAGTATAACCTTACAGTTATAAATTCTGCTTAAAATTAAACATGCATTATAATTCTCATTCTCTAGCATCCAATGACCCATGCTTGAAGGAAAATATTATGATCAATTTTCAAACAGACACACCAAAGAGCTTGCTTTGTATTATAGTATATTAGGTATATTTTGAGTGTAGGGACATTCATTCTAAGGGTATTTCCGACATATAGTTGAGATTTATATGACAAATTTCCTCAACCTAACAAGTTTGTTAGCTATATTTTCACTTGAAAACCAAAAATTAAAAGGATGGTTCAGAATTGTATCCCTCCATAAGTTGATTTATTTTAGCTTGTTTCAACATCGACATGTTTTTCTTCAATAATTTCAATGGATTTAGAAAAAACTAAATTTTGAATCTTGAGATTAGGTTCAAAATTCTAAGAGAATTGAGCACAATGATGAATTCCAGTTTTAGACCTTCATTCAAAATGATGAGGTGGTTTTAACATCCAATTTAGTAAAAAGGGTTCGAAGATAGAAAAAATTGGAGTAAAAATTATCAAAATAAATAATCTCATGAATGACTTAAATTCAAACCTTTATCTTCCTTAAGTCTTTGCATTTATTGACATCTATCTTCAGATGTATGTTTGTTATTTTATGATCAATGTATCAATCAAGTTAATTTTTTTCTTCTTTACTTTCCTTTTTATCTTTCTTTCTCCCTTTTTTTTTTCTTTTTTTTCTTCTTTTCTTTTTTTTTTATATATCTTTTCCTTTCCTCTCTTTTTTTCTTTGCTTTTCCATCTTTTCATTTTTTTATTTTTTTAATTATCTCTGAAGAAGACTATTTAATTTTATGCTCCTTTCAAAAAAAATTCAAAGAATGTTTATAATTTATTCTTGTTTAGAAATCTCCAATTTGATTTGGTATGTGGATGGATAGACTCAAATCCACAAAAATTCAAGAAATCTTAAGTGAATCATTTTTACATGAATATAAAATGAGGTAAATGGATTAACTATCACAACAAAGTAATAATTTTCTTATCGAAGGAATAGAATTTCAAGAATTTTTTTTAGGAAAATATTATCATATTGTTTTTGAGCTGAGTCATTATGTTTGACCTTAGTCATCTACAAATATATCTTATGAAGGAATATTTCATAAAGGCATATGTTCTCTATCAAAGCCAATAACCTTATTTTGTATTTAAGATTCCCTCTTAGGTGATAAGATGTAGTTTTCCACAGTGAAGTTTGGATTTTGTAATTCTCAATGTAAGAACACTATGAAAAATTTATTCAAACCTAATGATATTCAAATCTTCTCCTTGTCAAGTGTTAGACTTCTGAGAATTGCCTTAAATGAGAGATGAGTTTGGTATACACTAAAGGAAGAGTTTATACCAGCTCAGGCTCTACTTTATCTTTGAAAAACTATTGATTAATTTTCAAACCAAGTCATTAAAGTTGTTGTTAAAGTTGTTGTAGACATGATTAAAAGAAATTTCTAATTTCAGTATGGACATTTCAAGGGGTTTTCCTTATTTTAAGGAAGATTTTCTTCATTTATTTACTTTTTAGAGTAAAAATTTTTAAAAATATTAAAGATTAAAATATAATTTCATTAATGATTTGCAAAAATCTTATCATCATAAAAGACAAAAAGGATTATCATTAAGACAAAAAGGACTATCATTAAAAATATTGCAATCAACAAAGCCTCAACCCAATTATATAATAGTCATTAACAAGGTGTGAGCTAAGACTGCATTTAAAGGAAGGATTTGATTGTACAAAAAAATACCTTCTCATAATTGAATTACAAGCATAATTTTGACAACTTATAAATTTAGATTTTTTTTTTGGAGGTCTTGGACAAGACACTATTCCAACCACTTTCTTCTGCATGCGGTTCCATATTTTTAAAAAATGAAAACACTGATGAATCCTTATTTTGGTTCTTTCTGATATTCTTTAGGGATAACAATAGTTCTATTTTTATAATTCTTTTCCAGCTAGTCCTTGAAATGGAAGCATTTTTCAATTGTGTGTCTCACCATTCTATGGTCTGGATAGTAATTAGGCTCATCACTTCTTCCAACTTTTTTAGGCTTGAGAGGTTCAGTTAGCTTAAAATTTGGATTCTTCATCAAATTTTCAAACATCCTTTTTATAACTTCATATTTAAAATAATGAGCTTGATTTTCCTCTCTTTGAATGAGTTTTTGAAATTCTTTCTTTTTCAGGCCTATAAGGTTATTGCAATCGTTGTCATTTTTGTTGTGGTTATTGCTCTTGTAGTGTTTTCCACTATTGTTTCTTAAAATTTTTATTTTGTATTATCATGGGCTATTTTCATTTATCAATAGAAAACACATTCCCAACTCTCTTTTGGCAAGCATTTTGGAGTTTTTTCTCAATTTACTAACTCGAGAACTATAAATGTTTTACTTCCTCTTATAAGTTAGTTGTCTTATTAAATAATTTTTCAAATTTCTTAGTGGTATATGCTTTGAATAGGAAGGTGATTGGCCCTTGAATGTTGTTGAGTAGGACCTCAATAGCTTTTTGCTTTTGTAACTAAGATTACACTTCAAACTCAAGTTTATCCATCTTAAGATATACTCTACTGGAGTCTCATTAAGTTTTTATTTTCAACAACCAAGTCTATAACAATGATATGATACTAAGCTCCAACAAATCTTTTAATGAATAACCCCTCATGTTTGGAAAAATTCTTAACTGACCTATTAAGCAATTTCACATAACATTCGAATGATGTCCTCTTAGATTGTTAACAAGTAGGCAAAAGAGTAAGGCATCACTTCCCTTGGAATTACAACAACTTGTGCAAAAAATGTGATAAGTGTTGTCTTGGGCTACCAATTCTATCAAATACCTTAAAGGTTGGTGGCACAAGCCCCTTAGGATGTTATACTGCATTAATTTTTTTTAAGATAAGGTCTTCCCTTGAGTAATAATGAACCACCTCTAGCCTAAGCTAAAGCTTTTTTTTACATGTTATTCAACATTGGACTTCATAACTTTTAATGAGATTAAAGGTGATCTAAATTTTTCTTAAAGACTTCATCCTTAGCCATCATTATCTTTAATTATTGTATAACTTTTAGTTTCTCTACTTTCACGTGCATCTATGCTAGAGTAGCAAAAAAAATCCGATGTTATACTTTCCTCAACCATTACATCTTTGGAATCATTATCCTCTTGTCATTCCCTTATAGAAGACTTAGTTTCAACACTCATAATACTGACACCAAAAAGATGCCTTGCAAGATATTCCTGTAATAAAATACAAAGATAATATCAATAGAGGCTTGACTATTGAATCTTAGAATCTTAGTGAAAGTAAGTTTAAACTTATTTGAAATAGAACTTAATTAGGGATTTTATGGTTCAACCCTATCCACAAGATGAATGGTAAAATATTTTTGTTTTAAAGATATTTCAATGTTAGTTTAAAGTTCTTAGGTTGCCTTTAGGTTTTGTTTTTAAAGAGTTTTAGATACGAAGATTTATGTTGACAAAAAACTAGTAAATGATAGAGCTAAAATTGAATAGTTAAGTCAAGAGGTTATAACTAAAACAAAGATGCATAATCAACAATAATGTGGTTTGACAAAGAAGATCCTAAAACCTATTAATTATGTGTGATTTAAATGAGAGGTTGTGGACTCTGAGTTCAAGGATGTTTGGTGGAACCATTTCATGACTTCACAAGTTTTACAGGAAGAGATACTTAATCTGAATCTATGAGAGACACAGAAAATTTACTGATGAAAAATGGAATAAGCAAATACTAACGATGGAGAAAGGAACCATCTTCAGCATAATCGCTAGGAAAACGCTGGTGGAATATTTTTTTGAAATCTTTGATGGTTTTTTGTGTGTCCACAATAGACCTTGGAAGAATTTATTTCTAATTGATTAGATATCACATTTAAATCATAATATAATTTCCCAAGAAAAAAATATTACTTAGAAATGGACCTAACCATTCAAACGATGAAAATCTTTTAAGACTTATGGGTCTCCTACTATATTGATGTTAGGTAGGGTTTCTTTTATTTTGAGGTCTAATATCCCTACAATGTCAAGTCCTCATAATTAATTACATCTCTAAGGTTATAAACTCTAGAGAAAACTCTTGATTAAAATATTAACTTATATTACTTGGATTTCAAGGTAAGTCATTCAAAGTTAAGATTTCAAAATGATGGAAGGGTCCAAGTTTGGAGTTTTAGAAGAATTAAGTTCAAAATTTGGACATACAATCTAATGATGGTGTGTCATGGAAAGGCCCGGAAGGAGGGATTTGACCATCCTAGGGAGGACGTTTTACACAGAAGACCTAGATTTGACAATGTTTGAATAACCTTGAATTGAAGTTAATTGTACAATCAAAATAGCTTAGGATATGTTGGATGGGTTTGATTGATTGAAATGTTTGATCTTGGATTGCTTTGAATTAAAAGAGATCGCTAAATTAAAAAAACATAGTCAGGTATAAATGATTTCTAGATTGAGATAAGAATCCTAGCTAGACAAGACTCTACAAGGAGCCTAAATATGTGAAGTAACCTAAAATTTAGGAATAACACCTTTGGTCAAGATGTCCATGGCTTTTCATCATCTCAGGTGTTTTGGCACCCTTCAACTATGAACAAACCTTATAACTTAAAAATCAATCAACATTAAAGTAATGACAAATGGAAGGTTTTCTTACTAAAGTGGTTAGTGGGGCCTTCATTAGTAACTATGAGTTACTTCATCCTAAGGCCCTACATAGTTTCAAGGGATAAGGGTATTTGTTTTATAGGTCCTAGTCCTTAATTCTAGCCACAAGTACTTGATAAAATGATCTAGGTTTCTAGACTAGGCTATTCTAGGTTATGTGTGACCTTAAATTTTATTTCCATGTTGTCTAACCTAGGATTTGTATTGAATCTATCAAGGTCTGGTTACCATTTTTTAAATTGGTGGATTTAAAATTTTCCTTTAGTTTTTAGAATTTATTTCAAGGTTTTTTTTTATTCCTAAGCTATTGGTCATGGTGAAAATCAAAGTTCTTCAAGGTTTAACATTTTGTATTTAAAGTCTTTTTGAGAAGAGCCTAAATGAGGGGTTCCTATCCTCCTTTTTTTTACATACAATAAGAACTATACATGGTATATGAAGAGCATGAAATATGATTGAACTATACATAAAACATGACTTGGATGAAACATGAAACATGAATTGGATTATTTTAGAATTATGTACACTACACATGAAAAAGTTAGCTTAGGCTCAAGGCTTGGGTTGGGATGGATTGTGTTTGAGTAAAATAAGGTTAAATAGGGTCAATTAAGGTTGGGTGGGTTGGTTTAAGTTTGGTTGGGCAAGGTTTGATTTGGCTAGGATGGGTTGTTCTAGGTTGGGCTAGGATGGGCATAGGTTGGATTGAGCGAGGTTTGTTTAGGTTGGATTGTGCTAGGCTCAATTAGGTTGGGTTTTGCTAGGTTCAGTTAGGTTGGCTTAGATTAGACTAGGTTAGGTTGGGCTTAATTAGGTTATCTTGGGATAGGTTAAGCTTGGTTAGGTCGGGTTAGGTTGGGTTAGGTTGGGCTAAGTTGGGTCAGGTTGGGCTAGTTCGGGTTAAGTTCATTAGGTGGGCTTGGTCGGGTGAGGTTTGAGTTAGTTGTTTGGGTTTGATTGGGTATGGGCCAGGTTCAAGTCAAGATTAGCCTAACCTAATTTCTTCATTTAACTAATTAACTTAAATAAAATAAAATACAATAAATGAAAATTATGGGATAAGGAAGGATGAGGAAAGAGACTTATTAGAGGAGGAGAGTCGACCACAAATGAGTGCACTTAAAGAATGATGAGGAGGCCGAACGGAGCACCACTGAAGATGACAAGAGAGGAGAAGGAAAGGAAGAGTTGCCAAAATGAGGAGGATTAAGAGGTTAATTGTAGGAGGTGACGGGAGCAGTTACCTCCCACTGATATACTCTGATGACTATCAATCGATCTAGAGATTGGCAACCATTATTCATTTGGTAGTTAGAGCTATCATAAGTTGGCAATAGAGCTCTTGATTGCAAAACAACATGTCAAATTGGTCAGAAATGAGAGAGAAATGGTTAGGGCTACCAGCAACATGCGCACGTGCAGAGACCTACACGTGTGCACTTGTTACATTTACAACATGTGTGCACCACGACGACATGTGTGTATTGGCACACTTTCGTGCTGTCAAACACTTAGGTGGGTGTGAGCATATTGATGAACCCTAAGTAGGCACAGGTGCACATGGGTGCATGCAGGCAAATGCCACTACTGCCCTTGTGTAGGCCTGAGGGTGAAAAATTTGGGAGTTTTGACCAAAATGACAACCTCAATCCATTTTGGATGAGAAAAACTAAAGTAATCACAATAAAGTTGGCTTTGGTCTGAGTAATCCCCAAGATGAGGAAATTGTGCGTAACAATCCAAGAAAATCAAGATTTTGGAAAATATCTCAAATGAACTTAAAATTAGTAACTTTTGATGTTCTCAACACAATTTGATCATATTTTCAACTTTGAGTTGATTTGAGCTCATTTTGAAGGTGAAATTATATTTATGATCCAAATTATCCTAATTATCATTCAAATTTTTATGAGCTAAATGAAACTTAAGAGGAAGTTCAATTTTGGAGTAGAGGGGCGCATTTTAAAGATTTCAACAACCTCGATGCATTTTTTGGGACTACTTTACAAAATGAAACTCCATTTGAAAAATTTTATGTGAGAATTTTCATGCATGCAAGTTTACTACAAAAAATTTCATGTAAAAAGTCATCTGATGGTTGCTGAAATTTATTTCATGCTATTCATATGTTGATAATGAATAATATGAAAATTCCAAGCACTACAGGGATTTTTTAAGGACAAATAATTTTAAAGCATAAAAATGATAATTTCAGAATATTCACCCATTGAGCGGCATTTCAATCCAACATTACAGTTTGATTCAAGGTAATTGCATTTGATTTTCATTTTAAATTATAACTGAGAGGTTAGCACATCAACATTAGAAATTCATGCATAAAAAAAGAATCAAGATAAATAAAAAAAATCATAAAATAAAACACAAAACAAAACTACATATCTTGCATCACAGAAGCATGAACTAAGATTAGCTACAATGCATGAGGATAGAAAACATGAACTTTGCTATTGCTGAAATAAGAAGGATACATCACAAGAAGTACATAAAACCAACTAAAGAGCTAATCAGTCCTTCCAATACATTGTGTTCCTCTCAATACCATCATACATGGATCTTTCTCATACATATGCACTCAGTCTCACCTTAAAATATCATCAAACTCCTCAAACAAACATGAAAAAGGAGAAGAAATAAGAAAGAATATACTCTTCCGAGCGAACTCGAGGAAGAAACGCTAAAAGCTCCAAAAATTTCTCTAAACCCTAGAGGCTCAGCTCTTAAGGCTAAAAGTGCTCCCATAATGATAAAAATAAGCTTAAATATTTAGGTGTGGCATCAAAGGTCCAGAATGAGCCAAAAAAAAACTCTCAAAATTTGTGATTTTCTAAATTTCAGGAGTTTAGGGGTGTCGGCTGTCGCGAGTCTGCTTGTGCACGTATGCGGGCGTTCATGTGAGGGTGTGCACGTGCAATGTTGCAGATGCACAGATGCATGTAAGTGACTGACACTGGAGGTGAAGAATGTGGCTGAAACAGTGTGCATATTAAGCACATGCACACACTTGCACACAACCCAACACTGGAGGTGGGGAGATGTGGGAGCGACAAAATGCATAGTTGGTGCAAGAACACACCTGCATACAATCAGGTGTCAAAGGCAGAGAGGTACAGATGCAATAGCATGTGTAGTGGGTGTGTGCACACACTCATACATAGGTAGGTGTTGAAGGTTGAGAGGTACAGGTGTGGTAACATGCACAGCGGGTGTGTGCACATGCATGCACACAAGTGTGTGGGAGGTCAGGATGTGTTTGTGTGCAGAGCAATGAAACACAAGTGCACACACATAGAGGGCATGCATATGCTCACCAAAATCCTAATATTCATCTTCTTTGCTCCTCATTTTACATCTTTTCCTCTCTCAAGTGGCATAGGTATTATCCATATCACAAGAAAAACACATTCCTCAAGTGTAAGATCATGATAAATAAGAGAAATGACATCATATTTAATGTAATGAAGTTATGTAAATTTACTTTGTATCATATATGGTATCTCATTGAACTGTATATTCATGGATCCTAGCTCATCAAAAAAAAATATCAATGTCCACAACCTTAATTTGTTGTTTCTTAACTCAAGTCAGTTAAGCTTGATAGTGTGATGTGATGCACAAAAAATATATGCATTTTTAGACCCATATTTTATACTCATTTTTGGTGATATTGCACTTTAATAGATGATATTTTTTATGTTTTATTGCAAGTTGTTGATTTTAAGGACTTGGAGCAAAAAAGAAGCAAAAGGATAAAATTTGAAGCAAAAATGGAGATTTGGAAGAATTACTCAGCGCTGACGGCGCCATTTGATAGAAACCAGAAGGATGTTGGATGCACAGACCTATAGAAAGGATGCAGAACAAGAGTTAGCACCGACGGCGCCAGACCGGGCGCCGACAACACCATTTGACATAGATGAAGAAATTAAATAGATGGACTATGGTATCGACGGCGTCAGGATGGGCGTCGACGATGCTTATGTCGATGGAAGCTCTATCTCTAGAAGATTTAACAAATTTTGATGCTTTTTGAAGAGTTTTTGGATGCACCTATTGGATAACCGATCTAGGCTCTATTTAGGGCCAAAATTTGATCAAAACCCCCCCACCTCGCACCATTTCAACTTCTTCCAATCATTTCAACTTTCCACTTCACACACCTACATTCCACGCCATTCCACACCATTAGTTAGATATTATTTTTATAGTTTTGAATTTTTGGGGTTAGTTTAAGTGTGAACTATTCTCTAAAAAGTGTTGGAGAGGAAGAGAAGTGAGAGATTTCTTCTTCTTACATTTCCTAAAAGAGGCTACAAAGGATTTGCTTTGAGAAAGAGTTTCACATAAGTGTTGTTTACTTATTATTGTTGACTTATTATTGTTGTATGAACTTAGTGTTGTATGAACTTTTTCATATATGAAATTTGTTTTTAATTGTGTCTTTCTCATGAAGTATGAGTAGATTCCTTTATCTTTCTTCCTACTCTGAGATATGGTCAAATGAAGAGATAATGTGGATGTGCCAATGTTAAAATTTAAAATAAATTGTGATGATTTTTCAACTCCGCTCTTAATTTACTTTTCGATCTAGCCAATTAAATTGTTAAAATATGTTGTGAAACATATGATCCGGGAAATGGAGTATGAATTCTACAACAGAGTGAGAATCACATTTAGGTCCATGAAGGAGTATTTCGTTCATGGAATTAATTGTAAATAAATAGGGAAATATACTTTGTTGGGTGTAAAATTAGAGATTTCTAGGGTGACAGACTAAAAAATCCCTAATTCGATCTTAGTGTTTAAAAATTAAAGCGAGAGTTGGCCTTCAGGTGAAGGGAAGTGCGAGCTCTAGAGTGGGATCCAGTATCCTCCTAGCCTAGCCATGGATTTAGGAACTACGCCTAAGATTAGCCAATGGTTTTCTATACCACTGAATCAGGGTAGAGAATTAAAATTGCTCCTATTTGGCACAATACATATTTAAATCATTTATCTCATCGCATTTCACCAAAAACTCATTGTAGTGGGAAAGATGATTTTTTATATTAGAAAACTTCATCACATTAACATAGTTTAATAGTTATTAATTCTAAAACCTATTTTTAAATTCTGCTAGTAGTAAATAATTTAGCTTTAATAGTATCTTAAACATTCAAAATTAGTGACAGTAATTTCGTTTGATTTTTGTAAATTTCCTAGTTAATTTATTATTTCAAATTTAAACCTTCCCCGTATGATCGATATTTAGGACTTAAACAAAAAGTCTTATATTACTTTATAACAATACATATACTTGCATAGAATCCCAATCTTAAGAGCCTAACGTTATTATTACTAAAATACCACATCAAGTTTTTGGCACCAATATAAAGCTGAGTCAACTTTTTAAATTTTACACAACTATATTCAACCGGGATAAAGTTTTTGGCGTCGTTGCCGGAGAAGGTAACGGTAAATTAAATAAATTTGGTAAATTAGGAAATTTAGAGATAAAAATAT
The DNA here is from genome assembly GCF_001263595.1 of Phalaenopsis equestris. Taxonomy (NCBI): domain Eukaryota; kingdom Viridiplantae; phylum Streptophyta; class Magnoliopsida; order Asparagales; family Orchidaceae; genus Phalaenopsis; species Phalaenopsis equestris. The sequence goes on from NW_018221339.1 coordinate 16,326, forward strand.
ACAAAATACAAAATATCAAAAAAAATTAAAAAATAAAAAATCCAAAAAAATAGATATAACTGTATATTTAAGAGTATTTTTAAGAAATTATTCTTTTCTTATTATATTTGCTTATGCAAAATATTGGATATGAAGGTTTAGTACCTTATGATTCAGAAGTAGAACGTACTATTAGAAAAATTCAAAAACAACAAAAAGAAATTAAAATTTTGAACAAAATGGTGAATAGCTTAGATAATCAAATAAATGAAAATCGATAAAGACCTTTAAAAGATTATGTTAATCCAACAACAGATGAACTTCACTTAACTATTCAAAATCCTAATGTTGCTGCTAATTAATTTGAGCTTAAACCTGTTATTATCCAAATGATACAAAATAATAAGTTTGGAGGAACACCTACTGAAGATCCTAACTTACATCTTACTAGTTTTCTTGATATTTGTGCTACTTATAAATATGATGGAGTGTCTAATGATGCTGTTAGACTTAGACTTTTTCCTTTTTCATTAAGGGATAAAGCTAAAGCTTAGTTAAACCCTCATTAGTGCTTGGATCTATCAGAACTTGGGAAAAATTATCAAAAAAATTCTTGGCTAAATATTTTCCACCCTAAAAAACTGCTAAGCTTATAAACGATATTACATCTTTTTGTCAGTTTGAAGGGGAATCAATGTATGATGCCTGGGAAAGATTTAAGGATCTCCTTAGAAGATGTCCACACCATGCTTTACCAGATTGGTTAATAATTCAAACTTTTTACAATGGATTAGTAGGATCACTTAGATCTATTATAGATGCTGCTGCAAGAGGATCTTTAATGTCAAAACCTTTTGATGAAGCATACTCTTTAATAGAAGAAATGATTACTAATAATTTTCAATGGCCCTCTGAACAGGTAAATCCTAAGAAAGTAGCTAGTATTCATGAATCTGATGCAATGTCTATTTTAACATACCAAATTGCTGCTATATCAAAAAAGATTGATCAAATTGGAGTGAACTACTCTCAAATACCACCAGTATTGGAGGAAAATTCACTATGACAGATAATTGATATTCAATCATCTTATGAAACTTTGAATGTTATTAATAATTGAAATAACAATCCTTATTCTAACTATTATAATCCTTGATGGAGAAATCACCCTAATTTTAGTTGAAATAATTATAACAATTCAATGAACCCCTCAAGAAATTTAAATAGTCAAGGAAATCCTAATTATCGACCTTATTATCCTCCTGGATTTAACTCTAACCCTATCCCACAAGTTAAGGAAAGAAGTTGACTATGGAAGAAGTAATGTAGAATATGGGAAATCAAATACAAAATCAAGGGGCTGCTATTAAGAATATTAATATGAAAATCAATTAGGACATATTACTACTGCACTTAACAAAACTTTAAATTGCTGGAAGAGAATTCATAATTGTCAGGTGGAAGTTAATCCCAAGATCAAAATAAATAACAAATTAAAGTAATTCAATTACGAAGTGGAAAAGAAGTTGAAACAAGATCCAAAGAGAAACAGGAGTTGATGAGGAGAAGGAAGAGATGGAAAGTGACCATAATGAAAATGAACAAACACAAGTTCCTTTAGAAAAACCATTACCTCCATTTCCTTAATGACTAAAACAAAAGAATAAAGATAAACAATTTACAAAATTTTTGGAAATCCTTAAAAACTTAACAATAAACATTCTTTTCATTGAGGCTTTGGAACAAATGCCAAGTTATGTGAAATTTATGTAAGATATATTAAACAAGAAAAGGAAGTTTGCAGATCATGAGACTGTTGCACT
>NW_018221339.1:18387-20476 GCF_001263595.1 Phalaenopsis equestris
TAGACTTTATAGTATTAGATATGGAGGAAGATAAAGAGATTCCTATCATTTCTTGCAACAGGGAGAGCTGTGATAGATGTGCAAAAAGGATAATTCATAATGAGAGTTAATGATCAAGAAGTAAAATTTAATATTGCAAAAGCTATGAAATATCTCAATAGAAAAGGACAAAGAATGTTTTAGGATGGAAGTCACTAATTATCTAAGTAATGATCAATTTAAGAAAAAGTTTAAAGAAAAATTAAAGCAAGAAGAATTTAGTGAAAATGAGGATGAAATAAAAGAAGAAAATTTAAATTATATTCAGGAAAAATTAGAAACTTTATATTTAAAAAAATCTTATTCCTTTAAGTATTAAACCACCTGACTCTGCATATATTATCATCAAGCTATGGATCAGATGAAATCACGATCTTTTTATTTTAAAAAAGATGGAGATTCAACGACATTGCTTGTTATTTTATCTTCTGAATTAACTGAAATTCAAGAGCAAAAATTAATTAAAATGTTAAAAAGATATAAAAAGGCTTTGGGATGGACTTTACGAGATAATAAAGGAATTAGTCCTTCAATTTGTATGCATAAAATTTGATTATATGAACACTACGAACCGAAAGCTGATCCTCAGAGGAGATTAAACCCAATAATGAAAGAAGTTGCTAAAAAAGAAATTTTAAAATGTTTAGATGTTGGAATTATATATCCTATTTTAGACAGTGCTTGGGTGAGCCCAATTCACTATGTTCCAAAGAAAGGAGGAGTGACCATTGAAGTAAATAAGAAAAATGAATTAATTCTAATAAGACAAGTTAGTGGTTGGCAAATTTGTATAGACTATAGAAAATTAAACTTGACCACCAGAAAAGATCACTTTCATTTACCCTTTCTAGACTAAATGTTGGATAGATTGGCTGGAAATAAATATTACTATTTTTTAGATGGATATACCAATTATCTTCAAATTTCAATTGCTTATAAGGATCAAGACAAGACAACATTTACAAGCCCTTATGAAACATTTGCTTTTCGTAGAATGCCTTTTGGACTATGCAATGCCCCTGCAACATTTCAAAGATGTATGATGTCAATATTTAGTAATTTTTTTGAGCATCGAATGGAAGTATTTATGAATGATCTCTTTGTGTTAGGACTTCATTTCAATTATGCTTAAATAATTTAGAAAAAGTTCTAGAATTATGTGAAAAAATCAACCTAGTACTAAATTAGGAAGAATGTCAATTTATGGTTGCATGAGGAATTGTACTTGGATATAAAATTTCTGAAAATGGCATGGAAGTTGATCCTGCAAAAATTCAAGTTATTGAAAAATTACCACCACCAAATACTGTCAGAGGGGTAAGAAGTTTTCTAGGACATACTGGTTTCTATAGACGTTATATAAAGAATTTTTCAAAAATAACTAAGCCATTATGCCAACTTTTAGAAAAAAGATAAGAAATTTAATTTTAATGAGGATTGCATAAAAGCATTTGAATTATTGAAAGAAAATTTAATCACTGCACCTATAATAGTACCACCTGATTGAGAAAAACTATTTGAAATAAAGTGCGATGCTAGGGGTTATGCTATTGGATCTGTTTTAGGACAATGACACAACAATGTTTTTAAATAATATATTATGCTAGTAAAACTATAAATGATGCTCAAATTAACCACACTACTACTGAAAGAGAGTTATTAGCTATTGTCCATGCTTTTGATAAATTTAGACCTTAGTTAATTGAAACTAAATGTATAGTGCATACAGATCATTCTGCTATTAAATACTTAATGCAAAAGAAGGATGTTAAACAAATGTTAATTAGATGGATACTTCTATTGCAAGAGTTCAATTTTTCTGTAGTTGATAGAAAGGAAAATGACAGTCAAATAGCTGATCATTTGTATAGACTAGAAAAAGAAATATTAACTAATTTTGCAAAAAAAATTTTAGAAAATTTCCCTTATGAACAATTATAGATGAAAAATTATATAGTATTTATGAAATAGATGCACCGTGGCATGCGGATATAGTAAATTATTTTGTAAGTGATATTCTACCACGCGATATTAAAAATCCACAACTAAA
>NW_018221339.1:20726-22425 GCF_001263595.1 Phalaenopsis equestris
GATCGATGTCAACGAGTAGGAAATATTTCTAGAAGAAACGAAATGCCTCTAAATTACACATTGGAAGTTGAAATTTTTGATGTGTGGAGATTAGATTTTATGGGACTATTTATTCCTTCATTTGGAAACTTATATATATTACTTGCTATTGATAATATCTCCAATTGGATTGAAGCTATTGCTGTACCGAAATGTGATGCTCGGAGTGTTGTTAAATTTTTAAATAAAAACATTTTTATAAGATATGAAATGCTGAGAGTAATTATTACAAATGAAGCATCCCATTTTAGAAATAAGAGAATCAAGAAATTGATAAAGAAATATGATATTATGCATAGATACTCCACTTCTTATTATCCTTAGACTAGCGGTCCATCAAAAATATTAAATCATGAAATAAAACAAGTTTTAGAAAAAGCTGTAAATCCTTATAAATTGGATTGGTATGTTAGATTAGATACTGCATTATAGGCATACAAGACTGCTTATAAAACTCATATAAGAATGTCCCCATACAGACTTATTTTTTTTAAAAAAATACCACTTACCAGTAGAATTAGAGCATAAAGCATTTTGGGCTATTAAAAAATTTAATTTTAATCTAAAAGATGTTGGTGAGAAAAGATTATTGCAACTCAATGAACTTGAGGAGATCATAAATGAAGCATATGATAACACAAAATTCTATAAGGAGAAAATAAAAATATGGCATGATCAGAAGATTACTAAGGAAAAGTTTGAACCTAGACAAGAAGTTTTATTATATAGTACAAGATTGAGATTATTTCCAGGAAATTTGAGATCCAAATGGTTAGGTCCATTTAAAGTGATTAAAGTCTATCATTATGGAACTGTTGTTATTAAGCATCCTGAAACTGTAAAAATATTTAAGGTTAATTAGCATCGATTGAAACATTATTATGAATGACACATACTACAATTTAAAGAAGTTTTAATGTTAAGTCAAACCAACTAAACAAATGGTATGTCGGGCTAATGACTTTAAACCAAGCGCTTTGTGGGAGGCAATCGATATATAAATCTTTATATCTATATATTACTATTTTGTTTAATAAGTGTGTTTATGTATTAGTAAATGATAGTATTTTTAAGTCCTACACAATTTTATATATCATAAATTAAGATAAATATTGGTATTGGAGGAAAATTTAGAATCAAATTGAACAAAAAAAAATTTCAGACCCAAATTTGGCGTCTGGCGCCAACGACGCCAGAATGGGTGCCGATGTCGCCCACTTAAAAGGACCATGGCACCGATAGTGCCATCGGGAGCGCCGATGGTGACTCAAGCATTTTTCACGTGTTGAACGGTTTTGGCGGACTTTGGCAGGATTTCGCTCCACAATAACCTCCAAGAGGTGTTTTTAAAGTCCTAAAAATTGACTTGGACGTCCAGAAACTTCCTAATTTTGAATTTTGTGGCTTCCAATTCTAGAAATACTTCAAGGTATGGAGTTTTTAATAGAAAAAAAATTTATCAATTTTTACACGTAGAGATTATACGATAAAGTCATCACAAAGAATATAATTATCAAGGAGAGATGCTTTGCCAATCATGGAGTGAGTAATCCAATTTCACAGATCAAGAAAATCATTGTACAGAGGCGTTGGGAAGTTCTGTGCTACACTACCATTGTAGTTGTAGTACCTTGTTGACCTCACTTTTGGTTGAGGTCTA
>NW_018221340.1:0-903 GCF_001263595.1 Phalaenopsis equestris
TTGGGCGTCGTCGGCGAGCAGACTGCGCAGCTCCATTATTTTGCTCCGTTTCGCTCCGTTTTAGCTCTGTTTCACCCCATTTCAGTTGTGTTGTGTTCCTAATAGATAGCCCTACAAACTAAGCATGAAAACAATATTTCTTTAAAGTGAAATCTCATTCAAAAATATTCAAGAAGTGTAAAAGAGATTAAACATCGAAAGACTTATCGAAAGGTGACAGGGCAAAATTTCATTTATTGCTCTTTTTTGCTCCAAATTGCACCGTTTTTGCATCTTTTTGCTCCAATGATCATAATTCATCATCCCTGCAACAAAACATCAAAAATGCCCTTCTTTAAAGTGCAATATCATCAAAATCAGTGGTATAAAAATTTCAATATATTTTCCTTTAGTCAAGATACCAGGAGTTTCGTAAGATCTTTGTGCAGGTTGCCCAACATGCAACACTGAAATTCCCACATGTACACCAGCTACAGGGGTATTTTTAGAATGACCAGGCTACAATGCTCTCTACCTAGAATGCTACAGTACTCTGGAGGAGTACATGTCCGTCGATGACAGATTTCAGGTCACCGATCACCCAATGGGGGAGTCATATATCCGCTGGATACAGAGACAACATCAGCATGGATTCCTATCGATGCTGAAATGAAGGAGCGCCCTCGACAGCTGCCAATGATCACCATGGCAGAATTTGAAAAATTGATTAAAGTGAAGAAAAGAGAATTTGAATTTTATGAAGAAGTTCAAGGGAGATTTATCAACATACTAGATGGCTTAGAGCTGTACACTAGAGTCTTCTCCGAAAGCATTGAAAGAAGTATTCTTGACTGAATCTTTGGTCTAAGAGAGAGGGATTGAGCAGGTCTTCTGATGGAAAGAACCTATTATGAGCCATGGAAA
>NW_018221341.1:0-2776 GCF_001263595.1 Phalaenopsis equestris
AGGGTGCATCAAAGAGGGATAAAGAGAGTTGGGGAAAGAAAGAGTGAGCAAGAGAGATTGAGGGAGGGCGAGAGAGAGTGTGTGTGAGTGAGGGAGAAAGAGGTGAAGAATGGCTTAAAATGTATAGAGATAGGTAGAGAGTGCGAGAGAGAGGCGTGGGAGAGATGAGAGAAAGTGAGGAGAGTGAGGAAGAGATGGAGAGAGAGAGAGAGCAATAAATGGAGTAAAAGTAAATGAGAAAGAGAGAAAGGATAATAGATAGGGAGAGAGTTTAGATGAAAGGGAGAGAGATATAGAAATAAGGTGTGACAGAGAGTTAGGAAGAGGGCGATAAGAGGCCAAGAGTGAAACGTTGTGGGTGATGAATAGGCCAAGTGGGGGAGGGAGGGATAGAGGGAGAGTAAGAGAGAGATAAATGGAGGGAAAAAGAGAATGAGAAAGAGGGAGAGAAAGAGGGAGAGTTAGAGGTGAGAGAAGAGAGAGCGGGAGAGGTAGAGTGAAAGAGCGGAAGGGAGAGACAAATAAATGTTTGAGAGAAAAAAGTGAGAGAAAAAGGAGGGAAATAAAGAGAAGAAGGGAGATCGAGAGGGAGAAAAAAAGGACGTGGGGTGGGAGTTTTTGAGGGTTAGAATGGGGGAGAGATGTAAAGAGATATAGAGTGAGAGAGAAAGAATATAGAGTGAGAGGGATAATAAGAGAGAGATAGAGAGAGAAAGGGTGTTAGAGTGGGATTGGTTAGATAGAGACAGTGAGAGCGAGTAAAAAGGAGCAAACAAATAGATTCAAAAAATAAAAAGATAGAGAGAAAGAGGGGTTGTGAGTGAAAGGGAGAGTGACTAAAAAAGATAGATAGAGAGATACCCAAGTGTGATGGGGAGAAGAGAGAGACCAAGAGAGAGAGTAAGAGAGAGGGATAGGCAAGGAAATAGAAAGAAAAATTGACAAAGAGAGCAAGAGAGAATGGAGATAAGAGAGATAGAGAGAGGGAGGGATAAAGAGGTAAATAGAGCAAAGGAAGGAAAGAGGGATAAAGACGGGAAGGGAGAGAGAGAAGGATAAAGATAGAATGATGAAACAAGGGAGGAAGAGGGAAAGAAAGGACTAAAGTGATGAAATTAGAAAGAAAGAAGGAAATGAGGGTAGGAGAGAGAGAAAGAAAGTGAGAGAGGGAAGAGAAAAGAGATTGAGAGGGAAAAAAAGTAAGAGAGGTAAAGAGAGCAAAAGCAAATGGGATAGATAGAGTGATAGTGTGGAAGAGAGAGCTAGTGAGAAGTAGAAAGAGAAAAGATAGAGAGAGAAATGGAGATAGAGTTGGAGAGGGAGAGGGATGGAGTGAAAGATAGAGAGAGATAGAGAGTGCAAAAGATGGAGTGCGAGAGAGGAATGGTGAAAGTGGGAGAGAGAGGGATGCAGTTAAAGAGAGAGAGTGTGTGCAAATGATGGAGAATGCGAGAGAGATAAAGTGAGAGGGGGAATAAAAGAGAGAAGGTAGATAGAGTGATAGAGATTAGGAGAGGGAGGGAAAAATAAAGAGAGAGAAAAAGAAGATTGAGAGTAAGAGATTGATATAAATAGTGAGAGCGAGAGAAAAGAGGCCAAACGAGAGAGTGAGAGAGAAGCAAAATAAACTAAAAGAAGGGGGAGAGAAAGCATGAAGAGTGATAGTAAGAGCTTAGTGAAATAAATAGAGTGAGAGAAGAGAGAGAAGCAAGAGAAGATTCAACGAGTAGAGAGAGTAAATAAAAGATAATGTGAGAGAAGGGGAGAGAGATAAAGGGGAAGGGAGAGAGGGAGGGATGGAGATAGAGAGCTAGGAGTGGGACAAAGAAGAGTGAGAAAAGGAGAACAAAAAGAGAGAAATAGAAGAAAGTACGAAAGAGAAAGAAAAGCGAAAGAAGATATGGAGCAGAAGATAGAGTGAGTAAAAAGAAGAGAGTAAGAGAAAGGGAGAAAAAAATGGAGAGAGGGAGTGTGGGATTGAGGAAGACTGAGAGGAAGAGAGAGAGGGAGAAAGAGGAAGGAGCGAGATAATAAAGAGAGTATAGAAATACGAACAATATATAGAAAGGTAAAAGAAAAATATAGGGTGAGGAAGAGAGACGGTGAGAGGACCGCAAAGTAGAGAGCTTAAGAGAGGGAGGAAGGGAGGGAACAAATGAGTGTGTGATAGAATAGAGAGAAGATGGATAGAGTTGGAATAGAGTGAGAGAGAGTGAGAGGGAGATAGAATGTAAGGGAGAGAAAGAGAAGAAAAGAAAAAAGGGCTCGGTGAACATTACAAGATAACAGAAGGTGAATATAGGAGAGGTATCCAAATAAAGGGATGGAGAGTAGGTTAGTGGAAAATCAAGTGTGTGTGTGTGTGTGTGAGAGAGAGAGACAGAGGAAGTGAGATAGATATAGAATGAGTGTGAGAGAGTGCAGAGGGAAAGGATAATGCAAGCAACCAAGAGAGATAGTGAGAGAGAGATGAAGATAATGTGAGAGAGAACGAGAGAGAGTGAGAGAAAGAGGAAATAAGAGATAATAAGAAAACAAAAAGGGAGGTGTTGGGAGAGAGAGCGTGATAGAGCAAGAAAGAGAGAGAAATAGTGATAGGGAGAAGTGAGAGAGAATAGAGAGAGCAAAAGAGTGATAATGTAAGAAAGAATGATTGAGAGAATGAGGGAGATAAGGGAGGGAGATTTAGAGTAAACAAGAGAGGGAGAGGGAGAGAGAGTTAAAGAGAGGATGAGAGGGGCAGATAGAGACGAATGAGTGAAGATAGGAAGCAAAA
>NW_018221341.1:2911-3905 GCF_001263595.1 Phalaenopsis equestris
AGTGAGTGGGAGTGGGAGTGGGAAGAGAAAGATAGAGCAAGAAGTGAAATTGAGAGAGAGAGAGCGAGTGATAGAGAATGAAAGAAGAGAAAACCCATAATCACATATGAAAGATCGAGACTGAGTGTAAGACTTAGTGAAGGTGAGGGCTCAAAGCTTGAGAGGGAGCCTTATGATTCCATCTTTGATAGAAGCTGCCATCCCGACAACCCAAGGGCAATCTTTATTCTTGATCTGAGTTACTAACCAGTAGCATGAGAGATATATAGAAAGTATAGAAAGAGATAGAGAGAATAAGTAAGAGGGAGAAAGGAATGGAGAGAGACAGCGGGATAGAGAGAGGGTGAGAAAGAGGGAGAGGGAGTGAGAGGGAGAGGGAGGGGAGAGAAAGAGAGGGAGACAGAGAGGTATATAAAGTTGTGGAGTAATGAAGTGAGAGAGATTGAGAGATAAATTGAGAAAGAGTGGAGTAAGAGTGGGAGGGATAGAAATAAAAAGATAGCTAGATGTTGATGAGAGAGAGAGAGAGAGAGGAGCAAGAGTGAGAGAAATAAAAGGGAGTGAAAGAGACAAAGGGAAGATAAACATAAAAAGATAGAAAGAGAAAGGCAGAGCAGGAGGGAGAGTGAGAGAAGAAGAGCAATGAGAAAGAGAGAGAGGAAAAAGACAAGAATGAGATTTAGAGAGTTGAAGGAGTGAGGGAGGGTGAGAAAGATGAAGAGAGATATAAATAAGTAAAAGAAAGGATGGGGGAGAGGCGGAGAGTGCAAAATTGAGAGGGAGAAGGGGTTATGGAGAGGCGGAGTGAAAGATCGAGAAAGAGAGAGTTTTTTAAAGAGGAAAAGAAGGAGCGAAAAAGAGAGATGAAAAGAGAGTGTAAGCATAAAAAGGAGAGAGAAGAGTAAGCAAGAGAAGGGAGAGGGAAAAAGAGAAAGGAAGAAGAGAGATAGAGAGGAGGGAGGGCAAAATATAAAATGGAGAGAAGATGGTGAGC
>NW_018221341.1:5560-6099 GCF_001263595.1 Phalaenopsis equestris
CTCTCTCTCTCTCTCTCACTTCTCCTATTTTCTAGCAATTCTCACTTTCTCTTTATCACACTCTCTAACTCCTATGCTCAATCGCTCGCTCTCTCCCACTCTACTATTTCTCTCTTTTAATCTTGATACCTTTTTTCTTCCTATTCTTCATCTTTATCCCTTTTTCTCTCGTCCTCCCTCTTACTTCCTCTCTCCCTCACTCTCACTTACCACTATCTCTCATTTTCTATATCTTCGTTTCTCACTTCATTCTTCCTCTCTCTCTCCCCTCCCCATCTCTCTCCATTCATCTTTCAATATCTCTCTCTCTTTATCCTTGCACTTCCTCTCTCTCTCTCATTCTCTCTTGCTCTATCTCTCTTTCATCCCTTAGTCTCTCTTACTCCCTTTCTCTCACTTTCTCTCTATTCTCTATCTCTTTATCACACTATCACTCTCCCTCACTCTCTCCCTTTTCATCTCATTCTCTCTTACTTTCTCTTCCTGCCTCACCAACTTTCTCTGCTACTCTTTCTCTCTCCTCTCCCCCACCTCACTCT
>NW_018221342.1:0-1196 GCF_001263595.1 Phalaenopsis equestris
TTCCATTTTTCTTGCTTACATGTAAAGTATTTAGAGGCATAAGTAAACTTTTTATGTTATGCTAATCCTAATTCCCATAGATCAAATTAAATTAATTAAAATATGATTGTATATTTCTATGGAGTTATAAGCCTATGACTATGATCCATGACATTCTTGGCATAGGCCAATTTCAAACTAGATTTATGCAAAAGGATAAAAGACATTCACTTTTCTTTTTAAATTTTTTTTTATATAAATTTATTTCTTTTCTTTCAAATTTATTTCTTCGTTGCTCTGATGATTCATGATAACTTGTCGGATCGCATGACCCTTGTGCCGGCGACGCATCAATCGAATATCTGTCCTATCAAATTTCGATGGTAGGATGGGGGTCTATCATGGTGGTGACGGGTGACGGGGAATTAGGGTTCGATTCCGGAGAGGGAGCCTGAGAGATGACTACCACATCCAAGGAAGGCAGTATACGCGCAAATTACCCAATCCTGACATAGAGATGTAGTGACAATAAATAACAATACCTTCGAGTCTGGTAATTGGAATGAGTACAATCTAAACCCCTTAATGAGGATCCATTGGAGGACAAACCCCGGTAATTCCAGCTCAAAGAGCATATATTATGTATGCTATATTGATAGAAAAAAACTCTTAGTATAAAGTAAGCTGAAGTTTTATTTAAGTGAAAAGTCAAATGTTATTACATTTTTGGGCTTATCTTTTGTGGAAAAAAAAAATCTTATATTCGCATAATTGCATAAAAAAAAAGAATAGATAAAAATAAAGGATTTTTTAGTTGAAAATAACTAACTTCAAAAAACCCACCACTAGACACGTAAGGAAGACAATTAAGCAATTAGCTTATCGTTCAAATGCCAAAATCCTGCACACCTCTGATGGACAAAATACTATATAAATAAAATTGTAATGAGAAAATAAATAATAAGATTCAGAAAATAAATCAATCATAGGTGAAAATTTTAAAGGGAGTTGGCGTTTAATAAAATCAACATAATAAAGTTAAATATTAGAGAGAAATTCCCTACAATCCATTAGTCAAACAAAAAGTATTTCTATAAGTTCAAAAATCACCAAAAATATAATTTATTTCTCAATACTTCTAAATAAAAAAGTTAAATTTACAAGTACAAAACAGCAGCAATTTGATTTAAGGATATATATATATATATATATATATA
>NW_018221342.1:1239-3353 GCF_001263595.1 Phalaenopsis equestris
TATATATATATAAATATATATAATAAAGTTGAAGAGTTGCATTATGATGATAAAGAATATTGTGATTGATCGTGTATGTAAAAACATAACTATTTTCTTGTAGGCCAATTACTAGTGAGGTGGTGGGTACAATGAGACATATTATCAATTAGAAGGTTATATTTAGGTGTGAAAGATAAAGGATATACCGATGTCGAGACAAGTTCGTATTGATGAAAAATAACTTTCACACTGAGCGAAAAAGTGTAATGGCCCAAGATTCTTGATGGACGATTGTTGGGGAAAAAGATCGAAAATGAAAATGTCGAGTTACTTATAATTATTATGTCATCAAACCAAAAGGTAAATATGTGTATCCTAGTGTTGATTGCAAAGAGATGTATTAATGTGAGGATTTGTGAATTATAATAGCTTATAATTATAATCAGATGGTGCTTGCTTATGGCAATAGAAGGCTTTGCGAAGCATGCCATTGTTGAAAATATTTAACCATTGACTGAGCACTATACTTACCAAAAACTATATCTGAGCTATATTAAAAAAAAATCCACTTAAATTCGACCAATTTCGAGTGGATATGGTGGTGGTGGTGTGTTAGGGATAAGCTTTTATTTTCCATTTAGTTAAGGTCATACATCATCTACAGTCTCTAAGCAGTTAGCTGATTGCTTTAACTTAAATGTAAGGGTGAGTTTTGGTGAGTCTTGTTGGGGTGGGAGGGGGGTTGCAGGATTATTGTTGCTATGGAGAGTGGCGGAGGTTTTGGTGTGTAGGTTATAAATGATAACGTTATAGAGAGGGGCACAATAGATGGCATGTATGAAGAGAATTTTTTAGCAAATTTGATATGATTGATGGGAATCATGGGAAGTGGAAGTAGATGAAAAGGGGACAAAAGATTCATTGAATTATATATGATAGGGGATATCATGGTGCCAAAATAGACATTAGCATTTTGAGTGAGGAAATAAACATGAAACCTAAAATATGAAGTGAGATTCAGGTTTATTTATGGTGTATCGGAGAATCTATGCAGCGAAGATAGCCAAAATAGGAAGTTTGGATAGAGAGATCAATTTTAATATATTGATAATGTTGTTTAGGGTATCCATTATGTTTAACTATGTATAGTGGGCTAATGAGAAGAGATGGCATTGGCAGATAAGAACGTGTCAAGAGGTTGACACACGCCGCTATTGATAATTTTGCGATCAAATGTTTTTTCCGTTAATGCTTCAAAGTTGACATCATATACATGAGCTTTTTGCTCAAAGTAAAAGAATGTTTAGTTTGCTAAAAAAAGCGAGAGTAAAAAAAATATTGTGTAAATTAAACTTAGTATATTTGAAATATTCTCAAGTTATTCGTAGGGGTGTAAATATGTCTTAAGTGCAGCTTTAGTCACAATAAACTCTAGCTCAACTTGTGGGTCAGTAAAACAGCTCAAACTCATCCATTTTTTCCTATGCTAGAGAGCTCAACTAGAAGAAGTTGTGTTAGGAACTCACTGAAGGAGCCGGTGCAACTGGAGCTTGCCGGAGAAGGATAGATGTGCCTAGCTTAAAAGTGGAGTTGGGATCTCATTGGAGAAGGCATCAAAGAAATCATAGATTAGAGTTTGAAGAAGAAGAAAAACTTGCGGCGAGTGCTCACTGGAAAAGGAATGATACGACGAAAGTCATTCAAGGAAGAAGGGAAGTTCATAATGCTTAATGTTTGAGGAAGAATTTAATAAAAACAAGAATAAGAAAACTCTGTAAAGCTGCAACTACAACATAGAAATAAATAGCCAATTGAAAGGCTAAGATAATAAATGTATATTGGAGAAAAAAGGAAAATGATTCCCAAATAAAATTAAATTCTCAAAGAAAAAAAGAAAAATATGAATATGTTTTTTGTATAATAGCTTTATCTAAAAACTGAATTGCAGTAGAGCATTTGGCTTGTTAAGTGGGAATGGCGAAGATTGAACCATTGCTTATTAGTAATTGGTTGTGATTAGTTTGACAAAGTAAGGGAGTTCATCATTATTTTTATGAGTGTTGTTGATACTTAGAAATAACCTAAAACTACAAGACCATAATTATCTAATATAATCAAGCCAGCTCGGCATT
>NW_018221342.1:3404-4552 GCF_001263595.1 Phalaenopsis equestris
CTGAGGTGTGGTGTGGCGGGAGGGGGGGGGGGGGGGGGGCGAAAGTTGTCATTGACAACAATGGCGATGAATGGCACACCAAGTGCTAAGATACATGGGCGGCTCACACAAGTATATGTGATGTATCACTAGTTAAGTCCGGTTGTCGATTCCTCAGGGAACGAGATGAATTCTATAGAAAAGTTCTAGTTTACAATTTTCAGCTTAAACCAGAAGAGTTTAATGCGCAAGTTCAATTTTTAAACCCATTCAAAAGCTATGAAAATTGATCAATCCTAACAAGCAAAAAGATTCTTTTATCAATTCAGACGTTGAGAATTTCCCTCTTTAATTGATCAAGAGATGAATATGACTAAGAATTAGATTAAAAAATTTAGTATCAATTAGGAGTAATTTCTTCCTTATCCCCTTCCGATGGAGTAAAGAAAATTAGCAAACTTAACTTCAGTTCCTTAAATCTCTTAGACTGCTCACAAGAAGATGCCCCCTAGAAAACTACATGAATCCAATGACAATATCCCTATTCAAATGAATTCATGTTGTTAATTATTTTGTTTCATAAAGAATCCTTCCGGATGTCAATGTTCATAAAAAAATTTTAACAATCAACTGGCCAAGATTGAAACTAAATTCAGTTCTCAATTTAACAAACACTTTTAAACTCAAATTAAAGCCCAAACAATCTCAAATCCCTTGTCATACTTCATATCCATCTCAATTAAAGAGAGAAACAAGAAGACTGATCACTATTTATGACAAATCTCAAAAAAATAAACTTAGTTTTATACATAAACATCAAAACCAAAGTTTTTACACCGAAAATTAGAAGAAAGAACAAGGTAATCATACTTGTCTCCTCCACAATTAAGAAGCTAGATGATTTCTCTACCAACAAACAATCCACACTCTCAATCCTCACAATTTCTCTTCTAATCTCTTTGCTAATGCTTTGGCCTTCTCCTCTAATTCTCCTCTCGAGTATGACAGAAGAAAAAAATGGTGAAAAGCCACTCCAAATTCGTCTTCAAAGCTTTTATATTTCCTCCCCTTCCTAAAGTCTGAACTACTCCAACTGCCAATTTCAGTTTCGGGAGCCTATGCACCAAACTCTCAGTTTGAAAACATGGTCTGACGCCTAAGGGCCAATA
>NW_018221343.1:0-1703 GCF_001263595.1 Phalaenopsis equestris
ATTCACTTATTAAGAATTTATTATAATTCTAAGAAAAAAAAGATATTGCTCATTGTTTAGAACTTTTAAATGCTAACTCTATCATCGCTAAAACTAAGTAAAATACATGTTCTCATATCAAAATGTTAGAATATTTTTAAATATTTGTATTTACATTAGACTATTGTAGTCTACATCATGAAGAGTGAAAAAAATAATAAATGATTTGCAACACAAAAAAAAAAAAAACTCAAAAAATATATGACCAAATATAAAATTTGACACAAAAGACAAAATAAAATATAAATAATATTATCGAGTATAACGACTCAATAAAAAACTAGGATTACTTTATATTCCCCATATAGCAAAGATGATGTCAAATGTTGCATATGAAATTATATAATCTTGAAGGACGTTTTAAAAAATTTTAGATTAAGATGATGTCAAATGTTGCATAACAATTAAACATTCAAATTTTCAAGAATCTAACTTAGAATCTCCAAAATTTTAAAGAAAACCAATTCAAAGAAGCAAATAGGTTAAGTGCTAATCATGATTTGAAATAAAAACATGAATAGTATTGATAAATTCAAACCAAGTTTATAAAATGAAAGGAACAGAAAAAATAAGATGGACAAAACCCTGCTCCTAAGATTTGATCTTCCTCTAAAATCTTCTCCTTTGCTTAATACAATCACACACTCACTCAGTTTCACACAAAATAAGTATGCTCACACACTCAGACACTCTAAAACCTTCCTTAGAATTCTTCAAAAGTCCCATTTTATCCAATTTCGGTAAAATTCGGCGTCAAAACCATAAAAAACATACATTTTTGAACAATGTTAGCTTGTGGCACAGGGGCGCTACTTTGTGACACTGCAGCTCTCCAATAGACATTGTGACACTTCATTTCAAACACCATAGTATCTATTTCTTGGGTTTTTGGATACTTTTTTTTCCTGGGTCTGGCGCACCGACGCTACAATCGTGACACCCCAGTGTTGTTACTAGCACCCTAGCACCCTGCCACTACTACAAAAACTCTGTTTGTTATATTAGATTGCTATAGTAACTCCGCTACATTTGACATTTTTTTGGTTTGTTGCCCTCTAAATTTAATACACAATATTAAACAAAATAGCATTAAAAGCATACAAAAATATAATACTAATGTATAAATACACAACTATTTTTGCATACATTTTACACTTAACAAATAACATGTAGCACTCTATCATTCCCCATATTACTTGAGATTTCAAAAATTAATTTGTGACATGCAAGATTAATAAAAAAAGCGAGAGAAACCAATGACCCTCTATAATAATGCTACTTAACTATGCATTTCTCAGCATATTACAATTTTAAAAACATTCTTAGCCTATTATTTTTACTAGAGAGTGACACAAACCCATGGGTGAAAGAACAATGAAACAAGGACAGACAATTACTAATATCATCGGAAAACACTGTCCTCATAATTAGAGCAAATTTTGAAGCCCCTCTTCAATATCTTTTTGTATGGAGTTACATACACATACTACCACTATTACTTTTAGAAGTACCATAAAACTAAAATTTTTAATATCTTTTGAGATTATATCATAAATTAGACAATCAAAACATCCATGAATAAAAAAATATGGTATCTATTTTAAAAACTCCTCGTAATTAGAGCAAATTTATAATTGCAATCTAGCTTTTATTATTTATTTATT
>NW_018221344.1:0-1102 GCF_001263595.1 Phalaenopsis equestris
AGCTTGAAGAGATAAGGAATGGGTCTTATGAGAGTGCTATGATTTACAATGAAAAGTAGAAGATGTGGTATGATCAAAAGATTCTTACTAAAAATTTTCAGCAAGGGCAACAAGTTTTGCTATATAATAAAAGGTTAAAATTATTTCTAGGCAAACTTAAGTCCAGTTGGATGGGCCCATTTGTTGTGATGAAAGTTTATCCTTATGGAGTTGTGGATATCAAATATCCTAAAACTGAGAAAGTATTTAAAGTTAAAGGTCATAGACCTTTTGGGTGGCAACCCATAGTTATCAGTGTGTTTTTGTCTTTGATTATCGTTTGTGTGTGATTAAGAAAATTTGGGGTAGTATTTATAAGACTATTATGTGTTAGTATTAATTTTAAGACTTTATTTAGTGATCTAGACATGCTAGAATGAGTATTTGGTTGTTAAGTTGACTAGTGCAAAATTGAGCACTTACGCTTAAGCGCCAATATTTGGCGCTTAAGTGCAGATGTTAAAAACCATGTGCAAAATTCAATTTGTAGAAGCTTTAACCTCTAATTGGTTAACTTAAACATTCCATGCCAGTTTTAGGACATGCCTAGATGTTATTTGAAGGATTTAACCCTTTAAATAGAAGGGTTTTGTGATGAAATTCAACCCTAGAATCATTTTTAGCCCTAAAAGTCTAAGAGAAAGAGAGATTTTGAGAAATTCTCTTCAGGGAGATGGGTTTAAAGCAAAAGGAAGAAGCCATGAGAAATAAATTAATTAGTCAAAGTGCACAAGAGATGTATAACAGTTTCTTAGCCGTTAGTATTGAAGGAATAGCAGAAAAGATCAACAAATTTAAGACTAGCGTGGCTTTACTTGAAACAAAAGTAAATAATATTAATGCACATCTAGAGCATATTGGATGGCAATTAAAAATGCAATTTAGCCATACTAGTTATATAGAGGAAGCGGATAAGGCGATGTATCTTAAGCAGAAATGGATTGAAGAAGATTGTATCAGAGCTCGTCACCACTGTCCGTTTTATCAACTCTATATTCTGAATGCTCAGGGAGAGCTAATGAAAGACTGGAATTTGTTCCAACAAATGAAGAATGGAATTAAG
>NW_018221345.1:0-1603 GCF_001263595.1 Phalaenopsis equestris
TATGAGTTTAGTTGCGCTAGAAATGTTGTCATTATCGTAAAGACATTGTGGTGCTATAATGACATTTTTATGGTGTTATTTGGGTGTTTATAATGTGTTATTTTTTAGTTTCTTCAGTGTTTAGAAGTTAATAAGGTGTTATTATGGAGTTATTTTGATTTTATTGTGGTGTTATTAAGCTGTTATTTTGATGCTATTGTGGTGTTATTGTGATGTTATTTTTGTGATATTCCGTTGTTACTAAGATGAAATGTTTCGGTTTTTATGAAGGGGGCTGATATTATTATGGTGTTATTATGTTGTCATTTTGGTGTTTTTTTTTTTGTTACTACGCTGTTATTCTGGAGTTGTTTATTTTGCTGTTATTTTTGGTGTTGTTAAGGATTTTTGTGGTGTTATTGCGGTGTTATGCACGTGTTATTTTGGTGTTATTCTTATTTTATCGTGTTTTACTGTAGTGTTGTCGTGATGATATTTTAGTGTTATTCTGTTATTATTCTTATGGTATTTTTGTGCTATTGTAAGATTATGAAGGTGTTGATGGAATGTTTTATTTTATTAAGATTGTAGTGTTTGGTTGATGTTATTTTTATATCTAGCCATATTTAAAATATTATGCAAATTTGTCGTTCTGTGAGCCTAAAAATGCTTGCAATGATTCAATTGCAGACAGTTTTACGCACATTTGTTCACAATGAGCAAGAACATATGAATATTATTTTGCCCATTTTCATCATATTGGATTCACTGTTCGAATGGACCATAGTAGTTTTTGGTTGAACTTGAAGAAAATTATAGCGAGAGACTTTATATGTTGAAAAGCTAGTCACAGAAAAGAGTCAGAGTTCTCAAACACAGTGAAGTTCAAAAAAACAGACACAATGATTGGTTATCTAGCCATGATTCGATATGCTCTTGACGTTGAATGCTGCTGCACATTTAAGAAATTTATAGAAAGTCATAACCACCCATTGACGGAACATAGTGATAAACAACTTTTGCATTCCAGTAGAAAGATAAGTGAGATCAGTGCAGATGTGCTGAGATCGATGACAGAATCAAGGATTAGAGCAATTGATGCATTTAACTTCCTTGTTACAGAAGTTAGGGGAGTAGAAAACCTGAAATGTACGACCAGAGATGCCTTCAATTTTATTTAAAGAGAAAGAAGAGATGAAATTAAATAAGGTGATTCTAATTCTCTATTACAATTATTCATGGAAAGACAAGCTAAGGATAGTATGTTTGCTTGAGACTTCCAAATTGATGAGTGCGGTAAACTGGTGAGCTTTTTTTTTTTTTTGAGTGATGGGATGTCCAAGCTTGATTATGACTATTTTGGAGATGTCATAATTTTTTATACGAGTTATAGGCTAAATAAGTATAATTTATGTTGTGTTCTTTTTTTGGGCTAACCACCATTGACAAAATATTCTATTTGGAGTTGGTTTTTTTTTCTAACGAGACGATTGATTATTTCAATTGACTATTCAAAACATTCATTCGTATAATGGATGACAGACATCCAATAACAATTTTACTAACCAGAATCAAGCAATGATAAGAGTCATTAAAGATTTTCCCACATACACAACTTAAATTA
>NW_018221346.1:0-393 GCF_001263595.1 Phalaenopsis equestris
TTACCGCTACCCGCATCAACACTTTTTACGAAGTCCCACACTCTTATATCTGTCAATATGAATCCTTTAGTACGATGGAAAGCTCCCTCAATAATGTGATCAACTTTCTCACTGATGGGAAAGGAACATGGAAGATTAAACAACGAGAACGGGTAATTTTTTTTGCTTCCATATTGAATTCCACCTCTAAGGCGTGACACTATTTTATTTCCTGTACTCTGTTACCGACTTATCACCATAGTGAGGTAACTAGAGATAGAGTTATTATGAATTTCTGTATTCTTGTGGGAAGAATAATTCTTAAGAGTATATTTACTACGACAAGGAGTGAGACTAGTGGTGGTCTAGGACATCCTGAACTTATTTATACAATTTATAAACTTTATGGAGTAG
>NW_018221347.1:0-9403 GCF_001263595.1 Phalaenopsis equestris
CTTAAGGTTTAGTGTGGTTCAAGCGTTTGTGAGGGGTTAGCGTTTACGGTGCAAACTCATGAAGTTTTTTTTTTTTTTTCTTTCGAAGCACAATAAAAATGGAAGAGACTAAGAATATGAAGTTAGATTACCCCAAGAAGATGCAGTTGGAAGTGCCGAAGAAGACGAATTTGGAAGAGTCGAAGAAGATGGTGAAGAAAGAGCGTACGAAGGAGGTCAAATTGTCCAAGAAGGAGGACATTGAAGTGGCTAAGAGTCAGCAAAACGTATCCAGATAATTTTGGTTATTGGTTTTTTTTTTTCATTCAATAATATCCTGGTACTACCAAATATTGTTAAAATAAGTCCAACTTGAACTAATTAACAGTACACTCTCCTCTTACTTAACACTATACTACGATATTATAAAAAAAATGCTGCCAAAATAACTACAAAATAACACCAAAATAAAACCTCAATAATACAACAATAATGTCATAGTATTAAATAAATAAAACCACAGTACCATCACTATAGCACTGATGCAATACTAAATGATGGTAAAATAACTCCAAAATAACTACAAAATAACTCCAAAATAACTCAATAATCTCAAAATAACCCCAAAATAACTCAAAAAAAAATCCAAAATAACTCTAAAATAACCCCAAATTAACCCCAAAATAATTTGTTGGGATTTTGTTAGTGTTATAATGATAATTTATTGTTGCATTCATGCAGGTTTATGAAATCAAAGGTCATGAATTGTAGATGTCATCCATCGGCAGTTTGAGATGTTTTTGATAAAGTATAACCTACCATTATTGGGGAGACTTGGATTAAATTAAAAGCAATGAATTAGGATCAATTTTTTGAACTCCCTCCATATCCTCGAGATCATATCTTGATTATGCATATTGAAATTTTGAGATATTGATCGATTGGTATTCAAATTGGGCAGGACAGTGTTAAAGTTCGATGCAGATCAAGTTGTTTTACTGATAGACATGTCCAACAGAGGATCACTAGCAAGTTGGAATAAAGTTCCCTTCTGTGGTGTGAATGTCAGACAGATAAAGAGTGGCCTAGTGAAAGTTTCACTCTAGGAGTGTTTTATTCCCTTTGATGAAATGTTTCTTATGTTCTTGTAATCAAACTTATTTTTTCCTTTCAGTAATTTTAGTGTGCCTAAAGGGTCTTACTCAATTGGTGAGAATGCACTTTTTTTTTCTTTTAATTGGTCTGCTACGATATGTGACTTTCGCATTGAGTAAGTGAATGCTCGAGCCATTAAAATAAGGAGTGACCAGTCATTGGGATACATGAATGATTTTTTTTTCTTATAACAATTAGTGTCTTCTCCATACTTTTCAAAAGTTCCAATTTTTATTTTGGTCATAGCAAATAATGATTTATCTTTGTTTTACACAACTCTGGTTTTATGAGCACATATCTCTGGTCATCCCTGCTGCTCCTAAGGTCAAATCCTGTATGTTATGGTAGCCAACTAATGTGAGCTGGAACTCAGCACATATTTATCTAGCCTTTAAGAGGCTTAACCTTAATGAGGTGTTGCATATGTAAATGCACAAAAATTGTGTGGTATGTAAATTTTCTGAAAAAAGAGGGTTGTTTACATACAAATCACATTGAACATTGCTATTTGCAAATTTAGTACTCTCTTTGATCCTATTTTCAAATTCCCACTCAAATATCAAAATTCATGATAAAACCCCAACCCATATTTTTTTTAATTTTTATCAAATTCTCAATGATTTGATCATGGTACACGTAAATACATCAGTTCATAAAATCAAAAATTTCACTTGGGTGCTAAATTTGTAAATAGCAATGTTTTGGTTGGTATGTATGCAATTATCCCAAAAAAAGTTTTAATAAAGGTTGGAGCAATTGTGTTAGTTTGGAGTATTCATTCTCCTCTCTAATTTGACAAACTGCTTTCATAAAAAAAGAAATATTACATCAGGACAACGGACGCGATACACCCGAAGGAAGAAAAAAAATGTTTCGGCCGTATCGCTTCTATTGTCCGGACGTAGTTGTGTACGGACTCCAGACGTAATATTTTATCCTTGTAGAGGCTTAGGATAAGATAATTTATAATGTGAAAATTTTGGATTTTTTAAAATGGGAACACTTAGTATATAATTGAAAGTTAAGAAAAAATCAAGACTATGGGAATGATTTAAAAGAATTAATGCTCGTTAACTTTATAAGTCATTTATTCTGGTTATTTTATATAAATATTTTAATATTTTTTACTTTGTTGTATTTTTTTAGCAAACAGCTTTGTTAATTCTTAATTTCATTTGCAAATCAAAATTGTATAATTTTGACATTTAAATATGATTAAAATATTGTGTGAAGTTAAAAATTTCGTTTAAATCTCTTGAGGATTTAATTTAATATAATTTAAATAAAAGAAAATTATCATATAATATAAGTTACTAAGTTCAAATTATGGATTGTTATATGAAGTTTTTGATAGAGTTTCAAGAGGTTTGATGGCTTGAAAAGGGTTGGAAAGCAATACCTGATGCAAGTAAGACTATGTTTGGTTGAGGTTCTAGTTTAGTTTGCTTGATTTGTGGGTTTTGGTTGATGATTAGTTGTAATTATTGGGTGATAATCGATTATTTCTTCTCTAATAGTTTAGGAGGCATGTGATTTATGATTTGCTTATTCTTTTTTAACATTAGAATATTCTTCATACTATAGTGGATGACAATTATATCATATAGCCAAAATCTTATATAGAAGATATGGGCAATGACCATAAAGAAAAGATGACACTAAATTTAATCCTCATGACTTTTCATTTTGATTGGGACAAGGCATCAATTGGTGTTGGGAAGAAGAGTAACTTGATTCACTTTATTATTGACACGAAAATGTTAAGACTGATATTAATTTTCATATTAGTCATTGTTAAAAATATTAAAAAATAATATTTGCATCACTCCCAATATTATTAACCAACATATATTTTTTTTGTTTTTATAAACAATATACATGACAAAGATGGTTTTCATTCTCAATCGTATGTTTCTTTGTCAAATACTATGCGATATCTTGCATTACGAAGTATAAACTCACGCTCTTCAATAAACACAGTGACATCATTGAAAATCTCTTTAAGTTCATCATATTTTGCTTCATTCATAGAAGTAACTAAAAACTTATAAGATGATAATCTTCAAGAGATTTCTGATATCGACACAACATTATCTAATAAAGAGATTGAATTTATAGAGAAAGCTCGGTTCTTTTTTCTTTCTTTTTTTTTTTCTTTTTTTTCCTTTTGTCAAAAGGAATGGTCATAGGCTATTATACGATCTTCCAACCATCCCTAATGTGCCTAACAATTCGAGTACCACCTCCTTAAGACCAACAATGTGAGAGGGGATTCGAACCCCTGACCTAAGGGGTCTTATACCGTGGATGCCAACCAACAGGTCAGGGTACGCGGCTCAACATAATGTTAGGAGATGTTTGATGTTTCAAAGATTGAGATGAGATTGGGTAAGAAAAAAATATATTTAGTAAATATGTAGTTTGAATTGATAAATATATAAGTTAATTCTATATTACATTTAATAGATAAATTGTTAAAAAATGGTACAATCATTTGTATATATTAATCGAAACAAGTTCTTGAGAAAAGGCACAATTATGCGAAATGACACGTATAAATTTTTATTTATTAACTTTACTCATGAATAGTACAATAAAATAATTAAAATTATATATAATTAAATTATTAGTTATATTATAAAAGCTTGGCTTAACACGAAGAAATAAAAATAAAATATATATATATATATTTGGTTTATTATTCCTATTCAATATCTATATATCTATATATATATAGATCTATATAATGATGGAATGCATAATGTGATCATTAATATTAAAATAGTTATATTAAAATTATATGATATATATTACTCAAAGTTAACAATAATAACAAGCTATATCATGTGACAATTAGCTATTAAAATTAAATATGAAAGTATTGAAATGCATGCATGGTTAGATTTGAACTATGATTTCTTTTATCCATATTGTCAATAGTCATTTTTTTCTTTTCTGGCATGTGCTTTGATTCATTCATATTTCTTGATAATCAACAAATCATGCAGAAATTGAGTTGGGGAGAAACAAAGAAGAGAAGCTCAAATTGAGAAGAATAAAGGACAATTCAAATACGAAGACAAGTCCAACAGCTAAGAAGAAATGGTGAAGAAATAGCACATAATATGAATTATTTTTCTTTTATTAAATCATTATTAACTAACTAAATAATTACTCTTATTAATCTAATCTTACAACAATTAATTCTCATAATATCATATGATTAGTTTCGTCCAACTTTATATGTCTGAAGCCAGCTGAAATCCAAAGTTTATACTAGTTCTGGATTGATTTTTAGCCTACATCAATCAAAATTATCATAAAATAAAGGCAAAAGATGTAGAAATTTCATGTAACACCTTAGCGTTTTTGGATTTTTATCCTTACTATTAATATGGACACGTTTATTTGCGTGTATGACTGTAGTTCACAAAGCTATATTAGTTAATGGTTAAAGTCTTGGTAGAAAACTAGTATGTAATTTTGAAAAGTTAGATTGCAAATTGCATTTACTCCTGTGCTTATGAGCTTATCCTAAACCTAAAACGGCAGCCATAGAAATATTGATTAGGAGAATAGTAAACAATTAGTTTTACTTGAATTTTTCTTGTTGAGTTGTTAGTTTGGATTAATTGCAAGCATGTAGATTAGAAGATTTTTATAATAAAACTTTTAATTACTTTTAAATGTTTAATTTGGATTGATTTGAACTCGGATCAAGAAATTTATGGAGTTTTCGTGCTAATTTCATCAAAATGCCATTTTGAATATAAATTTATTAAAATTGGAATTTGGATGATTTTGAATTTGATTCCAAATAAAATTAATTGAAGTATTTGTGTTAAGATTACATTTAATAAATTTGTAGTCAGATATCATTTCACATATCTTACATTTTATAATCACACATTTTGGTACACTAATTTATAATGTATAAGCTAGCTATTAGATATAAAAAGTCACAAATTTAAATTAGACTTGAAAAATTATTCATGTATTTAAATTAAAATGTAATTAGCTGGTAAAAAAAATCATGAGGTCTGACCCAACTAAAAAAATCCACTATAAACTATATATTACAAATACAGTTTCTTGTCTCATAAGCGTGAAATAAATACACATTCTTCAGAGCAAGAGTGCGGATGAACTTATCGTAAAAAGTGAGCAGCAATCGATTTAGATGGGCGGCGACCGGTGAGCGGTGGTTGGTGATGGTAGGTTGGTGGTGGTCTGCAGCGATCGATAAGTGTTGGTTGGGGACGGTTGACGACTAGTGGTCGGCGACAAGGTGATGTTGGATTTCAACTTCTTCTCTAATTTGTAGTCTACTTCAGGCTTCAAGCACCCTTCCCTCCTCATGAGAGGGTGACTCTATTTATAGAACTCTATTTATAGAAATCCTGGTGTAATTAATATAGAAATGTGAATCACTTTGATTAAATAATCTGGAGAGTTACTGCTAATCAGACATCGTTTAATGACCATTTGAATTTTTTGATGATGTTGAAATTAGACGATTTTGGAGACTCCTTGAATTTTTCTTGTCGAAATGCTCGATTCGACAATAAACTTGTCAGATCGACATTCATTTAACATTTCAAATATGTCCAAAAAACTTTCAAACACGATTTGTCGTCTTGCTCGAGGCTTGATTTGGTTTTTATTTGACCAATTTTGATATCATTGAAGTGTCTTATCGAGCCGGTTAGTTTGATTGTAAGTTTACTAAAAACGGACTTCTGGATATCTTTTTATCAAAGTTTGAAGTTTTTTTTTAAAAAAGGTCTATCGAGATCCATGTCAAATAATGATATTTATTGAAGACGTATCAGCGACTAAGCTTCACTCGTTTCTAGTCATCCAGAGTCAAAGTACATTTACGGAAGTAATCGGACATTTCAAATATGTCCAAAAAATTTTCAACACGATTTGTCGTTTTGCTCGAGCCTTGATTTGGTTTTTATTTGTCCAATTTTGATATCATTGAAGTGTCTTATCGAGCCGGTTAATTTGATTGTAAGTTTACTAAAAACGAACTTCTGGATATCTTTTTATCAAAGTTTGAAGTTTTTTTTAAGAAAGGTCTACCGAGATCCACGTCATATCTCAAGATCCATGTCAAACAATGATATTTATTGATGATGTATCAGCGACTAAGCTTCACTCGTTTCTACTCATCCAGAGTCAAAGTACATTTACGGAAGTAATCGAACGTGGAAAATTAAAACCCACTTAATCCAGAAATAATTACGAAAACTTGAAGCATACGGTATGGTAAATATTCAGATGGAAAAATACTACAAATACACATCATCATCATCATTTTGATATAAATCCATAACAGATTACTAATCTTCAAGCACCCTCCCCCCTCATGAGAGGGGTGAGACTCTATTTATATAAATCTTGGTGTAATAAATGGAGAAATGTGAATCACTTTGATCAAACAATCAGGAGAGTTTCTGTTAATCAAACACCGTTTAATGACCATTTGAATTTCATGATGATGTTGAAATTAGGCGATTTTGGACTCCTTGAATTTGTCTTGTTGAAACGCTGGATTTGACTATAAACTTGTCAGATTAAACATTCATTTGACCTTCCAAGTATGTCCAAAAAACTTTTAAATACGATTTATCGTCTTGCTCGAGGCTTGATTTGGTTTGGATTTAACCAATTTTGGTATCATTGGATCTCTCTCATCGAGTCAATTAGTTTGATTGTAAGTATACTAAAAATATCTTTTTATGAAAGCTTGCAAGTTTTTTTAAAAATGGTCTATCTAGATTCATGTGAGACGATGGTATTTATTGATGACATATCAGCGATTAAGATTCCCTCGTTTTCTAGTCATCCAGAGTCAAAGGTCCATTTGTACAATTTATCGTCTTGCTCGAGGCTTGATTTGATTTGGATTTAACCAATTTTGATATCATTGGATCTCTCTCATCGAGCCAGTTAATTTGATTGTAAGTTTACTAAAAATGTCTTTTATCAAAGCTTGCAAGTCTTTTTAAAAATGGTCTATCTAGATTCATGTGAGACGATGGTATTTATTGATGACATATCAGCGATTAAGATTCCCTCGTTTTCTAGTCATCCAGAGTCAAAGGTCCATTTTACGGAAGTAATTGAACGTTGAAAAATAAAACCCACTTATTTCCAGAAATAATTAAGAAAACCTGAAGTAGACGGTATGCTAAATATTCAGAAGGAAAAATACGATATATATACATCATCATCATCTTTTTCGATATAAATCTAACAGATCACCAATCTTCTTCCACAAAAGCCTATCTGTACCAGTTTTGAGTTCTGAACCAAATTAAAGAGGGCAGTTTAATCATGGTTTTAACGCTGGGAAGTACTACTGGTGTTCTTCCTCTTCAGTCTCTTGGCTTTAGAAGCAAGATATTTTCTAGTGATATATGGAGAAGTAAGGCAGTTGTTCTTCCTAGAGTTAAAGGGAGTAGAAAGCTTGTGGTTTGGTCGAAGCAGGAAGAAAATGGCGGAAATCAATCTCCTAAAGATGATTTGAAGATATCATCTAGGCTTGGTAGAATCAGTTTTCCTTCTCGTTTTCTCTTCGGTGCTGCTACCGCTGCTTTCCAGGTGAGACTCTCTCTCTCCCTCTCTCTAAATTAGAATTAGTATAATGATCTTATTAAATACTTTGACCAAAGCTAAGAAAATCATGGTATTATTGTCTCTGAAATAATTTTGTTCATGTAAATATGTTTTTACGTTTTATATTTGATATTTTTAAATTGCACACTGGTTTCAATTCAGGTGGAAGGATCAGCGTTTGGAGGGAGGGGAGAGTGTATATGGACAAATTTCTGCAGAAAATATCCAGGTTTTAGTTTATTTTCTTAAAATATTTTTGGTGCAAAATGTAATTATTTTTATATCTATTACCTATGCTTTATTTTTTATATTTATACCCCCAAATATTTCATATCACATCAACAATTTCATGCAATGGAAAGGTTTCATGTATGTAAAAATTAAAGTTTAAATATTAGACATGTAAATATATAGGAATTGAGTTGTATGTATGTAAATCTTCCTAGGCAAATAGATGGAGGAAATGAAATCCCAGTAATATAGATATATAAAAATTGTGTTAAAAAAATAATTAGTTTAATAATTATGTAATAGGTGATTTACATAAATATCCTAAGCAAATAATTTTTTCATGAAATTTTGTAATTATTATTTTTTTCTCCATTTCAGAAAAAATGGCAGATGGGAGTAATGGAGACATTGCATGTGACTCATACCACCGTTACAAGGTATGAGAATTCTGTGCACAAAATATTATGAGACTTTTTTTTTAAAATTCAGTCACATTTTAGAGAGAATTAAAGCTCCAACTCTATGTAGTGCTAATTTACCAATTATTTCTTGAATATTTTAGGAGGACGTGGAACTCTTGGCTGATCTCAGCTTGGATGCGTATAGATTCTCCATTTCATGGCCAAGAATTTTGCCACGTATAGATTTTAACTTTCATTCTAATAAGTTCATAAATCATGAATTACAAGGACCATTTTTTTTAGTTTAAATGAAGGAATGTGACTTTTTTTTTAATTATTTTCTCTCTTGGGTTATTGTGTACAATATTTTTGTATGATAGGGTTGCAGTGTTATATTTTTATTTATGACTCACATTTATTTTAATAACTTATGAGATTTATTTTTGATAACTTAAGTTATTAATTTTCATAACTCATAACTTATGTCATAATTTATGATAACTTATGATATTTATTTTTGTAACTCTATAACCCCTAAAATAAATAAATGTTACTAAGCCCTTCGTAACATTGTTCCATTGGGATTTGCCCCAAGCTCTAGAAGATGAATATGGAGGTTTTTTGGACAAAAGAATAGTGTATGATATATGGGATTTTATCTGGGTCAGTGTATCGGGCTCGAAACTAGTCTGACCCCAATATTAGTCCTGCCCAAATATTATACGGGTTTAAAATCTAAACCTAAACCCGATCTGCCTTCAATCCGCCAATTAGAATCAAACCAATATAACCTGTCTTACATAAAAAAAATAGTAGTTATTCGGGTTTAAATTGAGTCAACTTTGGATTGAAGGGTCGATTTGAAGCTAATCTAGGCGTGGCGGGTCATTTTTTGTGTTGGTGGGTCAACCTGAACCTGAACCTGAACCTGAACCTAAAGAATGTATACATATCTAACTTCCTTTTTTTTTTTTTTAATTTTCTTCTTCCACTTTTAAGGTATTTACATA
>NW_018221348.1:0-703 GCF_001263595.1 Phalaenopsis equestris
AGTGGGAGAATGTTAAGTTAGAGATAGATTAATAAGAGAGATAGATGGAGAGATAGAGAGAGAGCAAGAGAAAACAAGAGAAAAATGATAGACATAGAGAGGTTAGCGAGAGAGAGAGAAGAGAATGAAGGGGAGCATGTTAAAGGGTGAGAGAGTGAGAGAGAAAGATGGGGATGGAGAGAGAGAGCAAAAGAAAAGGAGGGAAGGAGAGAGCTACAAATGAAGCTAAATAAAGTGAGAGTGAGGAAGAGTGTGTGTGAGTGATGGAGAGATGGAGGGTGGTAGTGAGGGAGAGAGAGATCTCTCACTAGCTCTTTAACGATATCTATTTCTCACCCTCTTCTCTCACACTTCCATGCTTTTTCTCTCCCTCCTCTCTAGTATGCTATCTCTCTTTACCTCCCTCTTTCTTGCTAGAGAGACGAAAGAGAGAGATTAGAATAGAAAATGATAGAGAAGAGAGAGAAAGAGAGAGAGGTTGAGAGTGGTGGAAGAGAGAGAGTGGGAGAGACATTGATGGTATGAGACAATGAGTGATTGAGAGAGAGAGATAAGTAGAGGGAGGGCAGAGAGTGGGAGAGAGAGGCGGAGGGGGGATAGAAGGCTGAGATAGAGATATGAAATATATAGAGGAGAGAGAGGAAGAGTGTGATGAAAGGGAGAGTGAGATATATCAAGAGAGAGATAGTGAGGAAAGAATGAG
>NW_018221349.1:0-225 GCF_001263595.1 Phalaenopsis equestris
AGATTTTCATACTTATTTTACATTATTTTTTATGACATTGTACTTTAAAGAAAGGTATTTTTTATGATTTGTTGTAGGAATGATGAATTAGGGTCATTGGAGCAAAAAGATGCAAAAAGGAGCAAATTTGGAGCGAAAAGGACCATAATGTGAAAAATTTGAACTAGGGCGCCGACGGCGGACTTTGCCCGAGACTCCATAATTAATTCACTTAGAAGGCCAGCC
>NW_018221350.1:0-642 GCF_001263595.1 Phalaenopsis equestris
AATGAAAATGTAATTCATATGATTTAGTGCAAATATATAGTGAAATAATCATGGAAGGGTGTAGAGTTAGAGGATTTTAGAGTGGCAGGGTAAATCCCCCAACTTGGTTTATTATTTTAGGTTCTGATACGAGATGTTAGCCCTCAAGTGGAGGGAATCAAGGGAACTCTAGAGTGAGAATTGGTATCTTCCTTGCCTAGTCGGCCTTTAGAACTATTCAAACTTTAAATTAGCCAATGTTCTTTATAGCATCTCTAGTAAGGATAAAGAATAATATTGCTCCTATTTGGCACAACACAATTTTAATAATTCCACAACAGAATTTTTATACTTATTCCTAATTCATGATAAGGAGAAAGATATTTCATATTCAGTGCTTTTATTTTACATAAACTCAAGTTATATTTTGAAGTTATTTCTATTTTGTCAAAATATCAAAAATGCCAAAAAAAAATTGAATTTTACTTATTGTAAAAATATCTATAGTTTAAGTAATTTTCTTTTTGAAATAGAAAGTTTGTTATTTAGAAGTGTATATTATGAACACTCCCCGTGGGTTCGATATTTGGGGCATAATAAAAAAGTCCTATATTACTTGATAACGACACGTATACTTGCATAATATCCTTATATATATATATA
>NW_018221350.1:652-2345 GCF_001263595.1 Phalaenopsis equestris
TCTATATTACTTGATAAGAATACGTATACTTGCGTAGTATGTCATAAGTAAATATAATAATTGCATTTTTATTTGCTTTGACTTCAAGGTTTTGCCTAGATGTTACTGGTGAGCAAGTTTTTGGCACTATTGCAAAGTATGAATTATAAGTAAGGAAAAATTAAGAATATAACTACATACATCGTACTGTCATATAAAATCATGACCATGTTTTTAGCACCATTGCCGAGGATCGAATAAAAATAAATTTTTTGAATAAATTTTTTGAAAGAAAATTTCTATTTTTAAAAAGTCTTATTTTAACTTGTAGATTTATTATAGGAATATTGTAGTGTTGTTTCTATGTAAGTTCTTATTTGTGTGATTTTATTTTGAAGGACTAGTGCCCTACGATTTTGAATTAGAAAAAACTATTAGAAAAATTTTAAAAATAAAAAATATAGAAGAAGACCAATAATTTCAAGAAATGACAAACCAAAATAATCAAAATGCAACAATTAATCAAGAGTTTAAAACTTTAAGTGATTTTGCAAACCCTACGATGGATGAATTTCATTTTAGTGTTCAAAAATCTATTGTAGTGGTTAACTCATTTGAACTTAAACCTGCTATTATCCAAATTGTATCGAATAATCAGTTTGGGGGAGCACTAACTGAAGATATAAATTTAAATCTTGCCAATTTTCTAAAATTGTGTGCTACATTTAAATATGATGGTGTATCAGATGATGCTACAAGACTTAGACTTTTTCCTTTCTCATTGAGGGATAAGGCTAAGATATTGTTACTTTTGTTAGCACCTGGATCTATCAGAACTTGGGGTGATTTAGCGTAGAAATTCCATGCTAAATATTTTCCACATTTAAAACTATGAAGTTTAGAAATGATATTACATTTTTTTCTTAGTTTGAAGGGGAATCTATTTATGAAGCATGAGGATGATTTAGAAATTACCGAGAAAGTGTGCACATAATGATATATTAGAGTTATCAATAATTGAAACCTTTTATAATGGATTCTCTGAGTCTCTTAGATATCTTTTTGATGCTGCTGCTGGTGGTTCATTGATGTTAAAACCATTTCATGACGTTTATGCTTTAATTGAAGAAATGGCTACTAATAATTTTCAATGGCCTTATGAGAGGGTAAATCCTAAGAAAGTAGCCAATATTCATGAATCTCAGGCAGTTAGACCAACTTGGAATGAATTTTTCTCAACAAATTTCTATGATTGAAGAGAATTCATTAGACCAAGTGGTAGATTCTCAAGCATCATTAGAAACTTTGAATGCCATAATTAATAAGTAAAATAACCCATATTTGAATTATTATAACCCAGGTTGGAAGAACTATCACAACTTCAATTGGAATAGTACTACGGGTGGTAATAATCAGCAATGGGGGAACAATCAAGTAAACCCATTAGGAAACTGGAACAACCAAGCAAATAATAATTATAGATCTATTTATCATCTAATTTTCAACAGTAATCCATAATTTAAGGAGAAGAAGTTGTCTATAGAAGAAGTGGTGTTACAAATGGGAAATCAGTTACAAAGTCAAGGAGCCACAATTAAAAATATTTAGATTCAACTTGGACAAAGCACAAATTCATTAAGCAATAGATCCTAAGGAACACTTCTTAGTAATAATAAAAAATATCCAAAAGACTAGAATAAAGAGCAAGTAAAAG